>NC_057809.1:137514220-137800332 GCF_018294505.1 Triticum aestivum | reverse complement strand
CAAACTAGAGCCCTGTGCAGTGCCCCCTCGGGGAAACTCGAGGTTTGGTTTTAGTTGTATGGAGCGCTCATCTGAGTGTGCCCTGAGAACGAGATATGTGCAGCTCCTATCGGGATTTGTCGGCACATTCGGGCTGTGTTGCTAGACTTGTTTTACCATTGTCGAGGATGTCTTGTAACCGGGATGTCGAGTCTGATCGGATTGTCTTGGGAGAAGGAATATCCTTCGTTGACCGTGAGAGCTTGTGATGGGCTAAGTTGGGACTCCCCTACAGGGATTTGAACTTTCAAAAGCCGTGCCCGCGGTTATGGGCAGATGGGAATTTGTTAATGTCCGGTTGTAGAAAACCTGAAGTTGACCTTAATTAAAATACACCAACCGCGTGTGTAACTGTGATGGTCTCTTCCCGGCGGAGTCCGGGAAGTGAACACGGTGTTGGAGTAATGCTTGACGTAGGTTGTTCTAGGATCACTTCTTGATCATAGTTGTTCGACCATGCTTTTGCCTTCTCTTCTCGCTCTCTTTTGCGAATAGGTTAGCGACCAGATATGCTAGTCACTTGCTGCAGCTCCACATCATACCTTTGCATTACCTATAAGCTTAAATAGTCTTGATCGCGAGGGTGCGAGATTGCTGAGTCCCCGTGACTCACAGATTACTTCCAAACCAAATGTAGGGACCGATGATACCGCTCCAGACGATGCGCTTGAGCTCAAGTGGGAGTTTGATGAAGACTCTCATCGTTACTACGTGTCTTTCCCAGATGATCAGTAGTGGTGCCCAGTTGGGGCGATCGGGGACCGTGTCGCATGTGGGGGTTGATCTTTATTTTGGTACCGTAGTCAGACCATGAGTGTATTGGATGATTGTAATGTTATTCACGTATTTGTGTGACGTGGCGAGTGTAAGCCAACTATGTATCCTTACCCCTTTTATTTATTTACATGGGTTGTTGTGAAGATTACCTTACTTGCGACATTGCTTTCAATGCGGTTATGCCTCTAAGTCGTACTTCGACACGTAGGAGATATAGCCACATCGAGTGGTCATCAGAGTCGGTGTGGAACTCCGCCTCCGGCTGTGGAAGCTCGACGCTGTCAATGATGTCAGGGTGCAGCGATAACTAATCGGCGGTGATGGCAACCTCTATCTCCATCTCCATGTCGTGCTCCGGTGCTTTAGCAACCCCGGCGTCGCCACTCCCTCCGATGGGGCGCTTCGGTGGCATCCTCATACACTGACGGCTTTGAGGACTGAGAGCGGCATTGAGGATGCAAGCGGAGAGAGAGGATTGTGTGTGCGTAGCGAGGATGGGGGGCGCGTCCGCTCGGGCGCACCATTAATATGGAGTTGTGGGAGTTGTGGGAGTTGTGGGAGAGAGGCGGGGGCGGTCAAACCGATGGCTCGCCTCCCGGTGAGCCTGCGCACCGGACTGCTGGCATGCCTTTCAAAGTTTCACACAGCTACTTGCACGCCTCCCGATGACACTGCACAGCGAGCACGCCTCCGTCAATTCACACACCTGCGCACACGCCTCCCCGTCTGCCTGCGCGGCGGACTTCTCGCATGTGTCCCGTCAACTCGCGCCTGTTCGCATGCCACATGGGTCACGCGGCGGCATGTATATTGTTTTTCTATTTGGATGATTAATGTTGTCGCTTTATTGCTTAACTGAAGCATGGCACATATCCATTGTTGGTCTAATGCTCATGGTTCGAATAAATAATCTGTTTGGGATATTGGTTCCCAATTATTAATAATCTCCCGTCTGTAATTAGATAAATATTACATCAAAACTGGTCTCAAATTTGACAAAAAAAGTACAATGCCACTTTGTATTGGTGTCCATATGACAACACGATAAGTTTCATGAACTTCAAATAAGTTTTGGATGTACTACAATTTAAAAATCAAGATTCTTGATACGTCTCCAACGTATCTATAATTTTTGATTGCTCCATGCTATTATATTATCTATTTTGGATGTTAATCGGCTTTATTTTACACTTTTATATCATTTTTGGGACTAACCTACTAACCGGAGACCTAGCCCAAATTGTTGTTTTTTTTCCTATTTTAGAGTTTCGCCGAAAAGGAATATCAAACAGAGTCCAAACCGAATGAAACCTTTGGGAACGTGATTTTCTCAACAAACGTGATCCAGGAGACTTGGAGTGGGCGTCAAGAAACAATCGAGGTGGCCACAAGGCAGGGGCGCGCCTACCCCCCTGGGCGCGCCCTCCACCCTCGTGGGCCCCTCGTTGCTGCACCGATGTACTTCTTCCTCCTATATATATCCATGTACCCCCAAACATCCAGGAGCACCACGAAAACCTAATTCCACCACCGCAACCTTCTGTACCCGAGAGATCCCATCTTGGGGCCTTTTCCGGAACTCCGCCGGAGGGGGCATTGATCACGGAGGGCCTCTACATCAACTCCATGGCCTCTCCAGTGATGTGTGAGTAGTTTACTTCAGACCTTCAGGTCCATAGTTATTAGCTAGATGGCTTCTTCTCTCTCTTTGAATCTCAATACAAAGTTCTCCTCGATCTTCTTGGAGATCTATTCGATGTAATCTTCTTTTGCGGTGTGTTTGTCGAGATCCGATGAATTGTGGGTTTATGATCAAGTTTATCTATGAATAATATTTGAATCTCCTCTGAATTCTTTTATGTATGATTGGTTTATCTTTGCAAGTCTCTTCGAATTATCAGTTTGGTTTGGCCTACTAGATTGATCTTTCTTGCAATGGGAGAAGTGCTTAGCTTTGGGTTCAATCTTGCGGTGCTCGATCCCAGTGACAGAAAGGGAAACGACACGTATTGTATTGTTGCCATCGAGGATAAAAATATGGGTTTTATATCATATTGCATGATTTTATCCCTCTACATCATGTCATATTATTTAAAGCATTACTCTGTTCTTATGAACTTAATACTCTAGATGCATGCTGGATAGCGGTCGATGTGTGGAGTAATAGTAGTAGATGCAGAATCGTTTCGGTCTACTTGTCACAGACGTGATGCCTATATACATGATCATACCTAGATATTCTCATAACTATGCTCAGTTCTATCAATTTCTCGACAGTAATTCGTTTACCCACCGTAATATTTATGCTCTTGAGAGAAGCCACTAGTGAAACCTATGGCCCCCGGGTCTGTCTTCCATCATATTAATCCTCCAACACTTAGCTATTTCCATTGCCGTTTATTTCACTTTGCATCTTTATTTCTCTTTATCATAAAAATACCAAAAATATTATCTTATCATATCTATCAGATCCCACTCTCATAAGTGACCGTGAAGGGATTGACAACCCCTTTATCGCGTTGATTGTGAGGTTCTTATTTGTTTGTGTAGGTGCGTGGGACTCGAGTGTGATCTCCTACTGGATTGATACCTTTGTTCTCAAAAACCGAGGGAAATACTTACACTACTTTACTGCATCACCCTTTCCTCTTCAAGGGAAAACCAACGCAGTGCTCAAGAGGTAGCAATTCTCAATGTTTGAAATTTGTTGCACGAGGAGTAAACATGCACCCAGTGAGACACATGTGTTTTTGCAATCCATTTAGGTGCACTGTCACGTGTGCATGTAGCTCAAATTTGATTTTTGCACATTATACCCATAGAAAATCAATCAATCAATGTACTAAAACATCTTAATGATCTCTGTGATTTTTTTGAAATTAAAACGTCCCTCCTTTGGTAACATGTATGTTCACCACTGGATAATTAATTTAACATGCATCGTAGTTGCGGTGGATTCGCGGTGTGTGTGGGTGTGTGTGTCTCGGGGTGGCGGGTGGCTCGCAGTACACTATGAGTTGTGAGCCACCGTGTGGGTTGGCCGTTTTGTTAGGCAGGCTGGTGCCACATCAGAGTCGTGAAATCGTTATTTAAAACATTACACAACCCTCTCATACATAAATGTTTTGCCACATGTAGTCGATGGTTGTCCTACACAACACTTGATACTCGCGTGTGACGCTTTCTGTGGGCCCGCGAGGTCGTCTTCCATCACTTTGACGAACAGCCGGTAGTGAGGTTAATTTGACCAGCAAGGTAGAATCTTTTTTGTTTGTGTTATGTGGTATATAGTACGCGTCGAAGAGGTGGGAGGGGACTAGCATATATACTATACGTATGCATCCGTGAACAAGTACACCTCACTCAGTGTTGGGACTTTTTGGTTACCGAGGCACGTGCCACATCAAAATTCTGAAATTGGTTATTCAAACATCACACAACACCTTTTTGGGACACATGCATATATATCCTAGGTAGGACACTCACGTGTGACGTTTCCATCTGTGGGCCCACGAGGCCATCGTCGATGCATGCATGCATGCATCACTTTGACCTACATCGGGAGAGGTTAATTAATTTCACCAACGATGAGGATTCTTTTGGGTTGTGCATATATTACGGCAGGAGCATATAGTATGCGGTGAAGAGGGGGAAGGGTACCATCATATGTAGTACGCTTGATATGAACCTCGCTCTGTGTGGGTGCATGGTTTACGGTTTTTGAGGCAAGTGGCACATCAAAGTAGTGCATTTTGGGTATTCAACATATATATGTTTGGCCCACATGCAAAGCGGTGGTGGTTGTCCCCTCGCACCCACTTAAGAGGTTATCAGCGATATCGATGCTTTCCATCTGTGGGCCCGCTTGGTCCATCACTTCTTTTTGCCTGACAACAAGAGAGGTTAATTTGACTTAGGAGGGGATTATTATTTTTGCTCTGGGATGACATGCATGATACACTCTGAGCACACACACATACATGTGTACGTATGAATCCCTCCCATCGAGTCGAAGTGGCTAGTACAACGACACCATCATGAACCGATCTCGCTCTGTGTGGGGAGCTAGTGTATGATTTTTGACACACGCGCCAGATCAGTGTTGTGTATTCAAAGATGCATGCACGCATCACCTCCATACATATGCATGTAGTGGTTGCCTTCGAACAATACACTCCCTTGCGTGGTTATCGGCGACAAGCCTATATATTCGTGGGCCCGCGTGGACATCCATGATCACCTTGACCAACAACAAGATAGGTTACCATGGCGGATTCTTCATTTGGTTCATGTTATCGTAGTATAGGTCATGGTGAGATTCAGACCTAATTAAGTTTGAGCGCATATACTATGCACGCATGCATGCATATATGAATCCCCGTCATTGGCTTGAAGTGTGGTGTAACATACATATGCATCGTCAACCTAACCCTCACTTAGTGTGGGGATTTCTAGTTCGAAATCACGGTGCCACATCAAAGTTGTTCCATTGTTACTCAAAAACACGCCTCTCCATACATATGTTTGGGCCACACACATGTAGTGGTTGTCTTCGGGGACTAGCTACTTGCGTGATTATTTGCGAGCTAGCCCATCTCCAGGGTCACATGGACGGCCATCACTTTGACCAACAACAAGAGAGAGGTTGTACGACCAAGGTGGATTATTGGATTATTCTTGGTCCATTTTACGATCCATCTTGGTGAGATATATGCCTCTCTGGCCCGCCGACTAAAAGTGTGTGGGGGTGCTACATCGCACTTTGCTAGGTGAACCTCGGTTGGGGGGCATGCATTCATAGCTTAATTAGGATTCCCTTTGTGGCGACACGAGGGGGGTGGGGGGCTGCTAGCTACTTCACACTTTGCTAGGCGAACCTCGGTTGGGGGGAGGGGGCATGCTCATAGCTTAGGATTCCCTTCATGCCAACACGAGGGGGGCTGCTAGCTACTTCACACTTTTCTAGGTGAACCTCGGTTGGGGGGAGGGGCATGCTCATAGCTTAGGATTCCCTTCGTGCCGACATGAGGGGGGGCTGCTAGCTACTTCACACTTTGCTAGGTGAACCTCGGTTGGGGGGGGGGCATGTGCATTCATATCTTAGGATTCCCTTCATGCTGACACGAGGGAGGGATGGCTGCTAGCTACTTCGCACTTTGCTAGGGTGAACCTCGGTTGGGGGGAGGGCATGCATTCATAGCTTAGGATTGCCTTCGTGCCGACACAAGGGAGAGGGTCTACTAGCTACTTCGCACTTTGCTAGGTGAACCTCGGTTGGGGGGGGGGGCATGTGCATTCATAGCTTAGGATTCCCTTCGTGCCGACACGAGGGAGGGGTGGCTGCTAGCTACTTCGCACTTTTCTAGGGTGAACCTCGGTTGGGGGGAGGGCATGCATTCATAGCTTAGCTCGGATTCCCTTCGTGCCGACACGAGGGAGGGGGCTGCTAGCTACTTCGCACTTTGCTAGGTGAACCTCGTTTGGGGGGCATGCATTCATAGCTTAGGAATCCCTTCGTGCCGACACGAGGGATGGGGGCTGCTAGCTCTACTTCACACTTTGCTAGGTGAACCTCGGCTGGGGGCATGCATTCATAGCTTAGGATTCCCTTTGTGCCGACACGAGGGAGGGGGCTGCTAGCTACTTCGCACTTTGCTACGATGAACCTCGGTTGGGGGGGCATGCATTCATAACTTAGGATTCCCTTCGTGCCGACATGAGGGAGGAGGCGGGCTGCTAGCTACTTTGCACTTTGATAGGTGAACCTCGGTTGAGGGGGAGGGGGCATGCATTCGTGTCGACATGAGGGGGTGGGGGCAAGCAATACCGTGCGCTTTGCGAGAGAGGTGCCACATTGAAGTTGCATTTGGTATTTGAAAATCAAACCACCCTTTTGGTACATAAATTTGGTCCACATGCAAGTGTGTTCGTGTTCTGACCCTCTCCCGCGTCATTTTTTGCCAAATTTACGAACATTAGACAAGCCGGATGACGCAACAGACACGGTTCACTCAAACTAACCATGTGCCACGCCGGTGCACCTGTCACGCACACATCCGCACAGTACATTGGGCTCCACGAGGCTCCCCCTCTCAAAAATATATGCCCGCCTCGAGGGTTTTTCTATTTTATAATAGACAGTTGTTATCTCTGGACCGTGTGCGATGTTTCTTGTTCCCAATCCCGCCTGCATCCCTAGAAAATATTTCCCCGCGTCGAGGGTTTTTCTGTTTCATAACACACGGTTGTTATCTCTGGACCGTGTGCGATGCACTATCATCAAAATTTTCAATAGCCCGACATTTCACTCCTTCCTTTGACTCCCGCATAGTAAAATTTTCAGTGCCCGCGCATTTCCTCAAACACCCCATGCCCCCCTCCACACACACACACACACCAAAACCTCCTCGGGCATGCGCGCGCACACACACACACACACCCCTCCCTTGATCGAAACCCTAGCAAAGTTCCCGCCACCACCACAAGGCCTCCATTGTCAACATCTGCCAGTTTGCCCGTGCAGCTTACCCGCTGATCTCCATACCCAGGCCGCCCTGAGTTTCTTAGATCACGTCTGCCAAACGCCCCCTTTCCCATAGATCCCCATCTCCCACTCCAGAGCATCGCAAACCTAAGCCTAGCTACGCTTCCTGTGGAGCTCGAGGAGCGACTGGCCAGAAAGAGGTGTATAGTCGTCTCTTCGCCCGACGTCGCCGAGGAAGCTGACGACCATTACTGGCGACAGGCACTCAAGCAGCGGGCTAGAGTATGCGGGCATGTCTCGTCCGCTGGCTACGACATCGAGGTCATCGACAGCGATGCCCTGAGGCAGGCTGTGTTACAGGTTAAGTGGACCACCCCCAACCCCTCGGGTTCAACCGCCGTCGATCTCATCCATGGCCCGCCGCTGATCTCCTCTGGCTCGCTGTCAACAATTTGCCATTCTACATCGCCATCGAGCCCCTTTTCTCATTTCTGAAGGACACGTTCTGCGGCGCTGGCTTGGGATCCACAGCTTCCAAGTCAGATCTCATCGACGGTGACCACGAGGAAGGCACCCTCTCCGACTCTTCCAAGGGGAAAGAGCCCATCTGCTCTTCCAAGGGGAAAGCGCCCGTCTGCGACATCAGGGAGGGCACCCTACAGCCGTGCTCTTTCAAGGGTAAGGAGCCCATCTGCGACAACATGGAGCGCATCCAGGGTCCATGCTCTTCCCACGGGAACGAGCCCATCCATGAGAAGTGAGGAAACCCATGATTTGTTTTGCCATGCCTCTTCATAGGGGGAAACCCATGATTTGTTTTTCGAGTCCCTTTTATAGTGTAGTGAGAATATGTCCAGTTTTAATTGCTATATCTGGTTGTTTGCAGTATGCCTTGTTTATTTCAGTTGTTCACAATGTGATGCTCCATATGTGCAATTATTTACTGTGCACTACATTTCATCAATCCAGTTTTAAACATACCGATAGGAATGCATATATTTGCTTGCTGTTAAGCCTGTTATAGCTAGCATATGCCTCTTTTAAAGTTTTTTGATTGTTCGGTTGTTTGTAGTTAGCATATGTTCAGTTCGAATGCTATCTTTGGTTGTTCGTAGTATGCCTTGTTTATTCCAGTTATTCACAACGTGATGTTCTATATGTGCAAGTATGAACTGTGCAGTTCAATTTCATCAGTACTAGTTTCAGCAATACCACTATGAATGACTACATTTGGTTGCTGCATCTTGTAGTTAACATGTATTTCCATTTTTATTTAACCATAACCAGTGTACTTAGACCGGCACAATACCAATTTGAATGACCATGTTTGCTTGTTGTTAGATGTTTGGCATGTTGCAGTTAGCACACCTTTCCACTTGTTTTGCTTTACTAGTGTGCTTAAACCTGCACACTGAAGCTATCTTTTGGAGATTATTTTGTCTTCCATGTGTAATTTTGGTTGATGTTTAGCCTGTTGTGCTTAACATGCTTCTTGATGTACCTACACAGGACAATTTTGGGAACGACTGTTGTTTTCCATCGAGGTTAGTTTCATCCCATGGCTTATATCTGCTCACTGTTCAGGATATCGGTAGTTGGTACCATATAGGCCGACGGCTGATAAGGGACTAATCGATGAATCGGACTTTTAACTGAATATATCTGCAACCCATCTTTCCTTAGGTTAGCTAGGGCCATATGTAATATATCTGAGGCTACATAGTAACATGCACTGTACTTAATGTCTAAATATGCAATCCTAGGCTACATAGCAACAAGGAAGAGTGTTACATTAATGTTCTAATGATGTCTAGATATACTTAGAAGAGCAGCAGCAGCAGCAGCAACAACAACAACAACAACAACAACAACAACAACAACAACAACAACACAACCCTGTTTGGATACTCAACTTAGCTAGAGGTTAGAGTTAGTTTCTAGCTCATTACTAACCCTGAACTAACTCCATCCAAAGAGTTGTTTGGATGGCAGGGTTAGATTGACAATAAATGCACTAGAATAACTAGCTCCAATTAGCACCTCTTGGGTTGGATACTAGTTTTTTGGGTGGTTTATGGATGCAACTAGCTCAAACTATCCCTCTTGTTTAGATATACTTTAGGGCTATTTGAGCCCGAACTAGCTCAAACTAACTGTAACCCGTGGATACATCAGCAGATAATTTGTAAGAATGAACTAAACTCCTTCCGGCCCATAATATAAGATGTTAATTCATCTAATATGTGAGTATATTGGATGTTATAAGATACTCCCTCCATTCCTAAATATTTGTCTTTTTAGAGATTTCAAATGGACTACCACATACGGATGTATATAGACATATCATAAAAGAGTGTTGTACTACATCATTGTGCAATTGTTGTTTAGCTTCTAATATTAACTTGGTGCTTTTAGGTACATATGTCATTGGTAAAGATCCGCTTTTCGAACTTCCTGCGTATGGGGCAATGAGATATCGATGAACGAGCATCAAGTGAGGAAGCTGATAAAGATTGTTAGTAAAATGGGTCCAAAGATGGCAATTAAACTATTTGTTTACACTTTATCCAAGACAACAACGAACTGCGGGATGGTAAGTAAGAACTCTGTAGCCTTCTTTTTACTGCCCATAATGAGTTGTGTTAGATGACAATGTCTGAATATTTTTTCTTTGCAGTGGTTGCCAAAGCAGTTTACTCAAGATTACCTCTCAAACTACATGATTGATGGGCATGCAAAGGTTAAAGTATTTCTACCAGAACACGATGATTATCTAGATGTTTTCATGAAGATCGTGAAGGATGGGCGGTCGGCCATCACAAGGGGTTGGACTAGAGTCGTGTGTGCCTTCTGCATGGAGGAGGGCACAATATGGGCATTCCGCTTCACCTTGTTCAGCAACCAGAATATACTTTGCCTCTTTATTTACCGTATTTAATAGTACAAGTATACAATTGTGGTTCATCATTCTTTATTTGGTTCTAATGTAATTATTGAACATATGTACCTATGAATCGAATAATGCATTGGTTGTTTGAACATGATGGATATGAATAAAGCTGTAGCATACATTCAAATTCAAATCCAAACCCGGTACAATTTTGAAAAGCAACAATTAAATTACGGTGAAATTACGCTCTCCAGGTTGTTACGGCACACACGGTTGGTAAAACACAAACGTTTGCGATATGCACCATAATCGGAGACGGTTCACAGAGACGAAACGTGTGCAAGCATGCACACAGTTGCCGTTTGCAAAGCATGTGCGATGTCAGACAATATCACAAACAGTGCGGGCAAACTAAACGTTTGTGTTAGTTGCCTTATCATACACGATTCACAACCATGAACTGTTTCTGATGAAGTATGCATCGTAAACATTGCACCACAGAATAGCGTTGCGATAGTTGTCGTGTACGACGATGTTACGACGGTCCGGCGTTTAGTAATCATGTCCGACACTCGTACGACGATTAGCTAATCTTCTTAACGGTGAACCGTTTGTGATGGTCCGCGCATCATACATGTTCTATAATAGTGAACCGTTTGTGATGGGCCGCACATCGTAAGGGTAGCACCATAGAATACCGACTGCGATGGCAATGCGAGCAGAAATGAGTAGGAGTACTGTAGGGGCCCTATCCCCGACGATTTCTGGGTCGTGTGGGAAGGACCCCCCTATCGCCCACACTCACTTGGCGATGGTTTCAAATGCCGTCACGGAAAGGGGTTTTAAACCATTTGTTTAGGACCGACGCACACCAGTGAATGGCTTCAGGCCAGAACTTCCTTGGAGTCTTGTACTCATCAAGCATCGTTCGTGCCATCTCAATGAGGGTTCTGTTCTTGCGCTCCATGATGCCATTTTGCTGAGGTGTATATGGAGCAGAGAACTCATGTGTGATTCCCAATGTATCAAGATAAGTGTCGAGGTCGATGTTCTTGAATTCTGTGTCGTTATCACTTCTGATGTGCTTGATCTTGATGCCATAGTTGGTCATGGCATGATTGGCGAATCGTGTGAAGACATCCTGCACTTCAGTCTTGTAGAGAATTATGTGCACCCATGTATATCTTGAGTAATCATCAACAATGACGAAAACATAGAGACATGCAGTGGTAGTAAGGGTAGAGTAGTGAGTAGGGCCAAATAAGTCCATGTGAAGCGGCTCGAAGGGACGTGTTGTTGTCATGATTGTCTTCGAGGGATGCTTGGCCTAGTCATCTTTTTGGCTTCTCAGGCACCACATAGATGATCCTTCTTGAACTTGACGCCCTCGATGCCTATGACATGCTTCTTCTTCACGAGAGTGTGCAAGTCCCTCATGCCCGCATGTTGGGGAACGCAGTATTTCAAAAAAATTCCTACGATCATGCAAGATCTATCTAGGAGATGCATAGCAACGAGAGGGGAGAGTGTGTCCACGTACCCTCATAGACTGAAAGTGGAAGCATTTAGTAACGTGGTTGATGTAGTCGAACGTCTTCGCGATTCAACCGATCCTAGAACCGAACGTACGGCACCTACGTGTTTAGCACACGTTCAGCACGATGATGTCCCTCGAGCTCTTGATCCAGTTGAGGATGAGGGAGAGTTCCGTCAGCACGACGGCGTGGCGACGGTGATGATGAAGTTACCAGCGCAGGGCTTCACCTAAGCACTACGACGATATGACCGAGGTGTGTAACTATGGAGGGGGGCACCACACACGGCTAAGAGAAGACTTGGTGTGCCTTTGGGGTGCCCCCTCCCACGTATATAAATGAGGGGGAGGAGGAGGTTGGCCCTAGAGTGGGCGCACCAAGGGGGGAGTCCTACTTGGACTGCCGATCCAAGTAGGATTCCCCCCCTCCATCCTTTCTACGGAGGGGAAAAAAGGGGAAGGAGAGGAGGGGAAGAGGGAAAGGGGGGCCGTGCCCCTCCCCTTCCTATTCGGACTCCACTTGGGGGGCGCCCCCCCTTGCGGGCTATCCCCTCTTCTCTCCCATGGCCCATAAGGCCCATGATTTCCCCTCTTCACTCAGAACCATTCCGATGTCCGAATGCAACCTTCCAATATATCAAACTTTACCTCTCGACCATTTCGAGACTCCTCGTCCTGTCCGTGATCTCATCCGGGACTCCGAACAATTTCGGTCATCAAATCACATAACTCATAATACAAATCATCATCGAACGTTAAGCATGTGGACCCTAAGGGTTCGAGAACTATGTAGACATGACCGAGACACATCTCCGATCAATAACCAATAGTGGAACCTAGATGCTCATATTGGCTCCTACATATTCTACGAAGATCTTTATCGGTCAAACCGTAACAACATACGTTGTTCCCTTTGTCATCGGTATGTTACTTGCCCGAGATTCGATCGTCGGTATCATCATACCTAGTTCAATCTCGTTACCGGCATGTCTCTTTACTCGTTCCATAATGCATCATCCTGCAACTAACTCATTAGTCACATTGCTTGCAAGGCTTATAGTGACGTGCATTATCGAGAGGGCCCAGAGATACCTCTCCGATACACGGAGTGACAAATCCTAATCTCGATCTATGCCAACTCAACAAACACCATCGGAGACCCCTGTGGAGCATCTTTATAATCACCCAATGCAATAGAATTGCATTGATCATCAGTAAACTGTGCATCATGTTTCCTCGAGATAAGATCAGAATGGAATGGAACAAACAGTATTCATATTGACATGTTGACATACCTCTTTGTATGCTCTCAGATCACCGCTGGACTTGGACACTTCGACGACGCAGTGTGCTGGTGTTACCTGGATCACCTGCACTTTTCAGATAAGCAAAATTAGATAGATGACACCGCGACTGTCATTTTTTGAAAAAAGGCCACTTGTAGTGAGGCTAACATTCCAGATCCCACATGTCAGTGGCGCATCCAGTGGCATTCATCAAATTGCAAATTGTTTGGTATTGCTATCTCCAGTGGTATATGAGAATATATGGCACAACACTTCACCTCAGCCGAGAGCGTAAGATCAAGCATGCTTCATGATAGCAATCTGATGTCCTGAAGCTTTACCTGTGCCACAATTGAAATCCCAGGATCAAAACTTGACCTGTGATTTCTCAAGATCATTCAAGATGCTGAATTCAAATATTGCCAAGCTCTGGCTAATTACCATGGAGCTGCCCATTCTCCTCGCTGACAAGCTCACATCCCTGGCTGCAGCTGTGATTATCCCCAGTGTTTCCTGCACCGAATGCGGCGAGCCGAGCTTTGTTTTCTGGTCAATGGTGATCATGCATCATCAGCCAAGTCAGCCACCGGAAAAATTTAGGCACAAGCTAGACCCATTTGTTGATGTAGGTCAAATACATATGGAACAATGTTGACAGGATATGGTCAGTGACCTGCTCCTGGAAGAGTCCTGACAAGTCGAGATCTCTGCAGGTCGCTATCAACCGGAACGTGTTGATGAACTGCTCAGGCTCTGGATTCGCTCCCCCGGCTTCTCTTACCTAGACAAAAGGCAAGTCCTGGCAACTGAAGGTAGGAAATGACTGGTGCAGAGTGAAGGAAATTAATATGTGGGTATGTGTTCCAGAGCTGTGTTTAGTACTCTTACCTCTGTGCTGTGACTGCCATCACTATCTGTGCCAGCCTCATCAAGATCAACACAATCATCACCATCATCACTCCCAGTTCTCCTTACTGATGGATTGTAGCCCTCTTGGAACCACTCGTCATCGAAGATATCATTTACCTTCGCTCTCTACATCACAATTGTCAGATGACCATGCTAGTAATTGTTAACATGAGTTGGTCTAATGTTTCTAATCGGATTACCGTTATAGGAGACGGATCCAGTATCCTCAATATGATCTTCTTCTGAGGCAGCGTGATCCATTGCGGTAATGCATACTGTGCCCGAGATATCTTTGCGACGATAGTTGTCAGTTGAAACCTCGCATCAGCAAGGTGTAACGAAGCAAAAGGCATCATCAGACACTAGGATGTTTATGCTTACCCTTCTGTACAAGTGTATCAAGCTGCAGTCCTGGAATGGCAGATAACCAGCAAGGAGTTCAAACAGGATCACACCGCATGACCAGATGTCCGCGGCCGCCCCATCGTAAGTCTTGTGCTGAATCACCTATCCGAGCATCAAAATTTAGAAGTTGGCAATGCAAAATACTGAAACTTTGTGTAGTTAGGCCATGCCAAGCTCTTATTTTTGCTGGAGCGCTATGATCTTTCAAGTACCTCAGGAGCGACGTAGCACGGAGAGCCGCAAGATGTGGATACACTGGTGGAAAAACAGGCTTCCGTCCAGCCCCATAAGTCGCGAAGCTGTAGGAACCGCGACTAATGGGACCTTTAGTCGCGGTTCTGGAGGTGAACCGCGACCAAAGGCCTGGGCCCAGGGCGCTCGATGGCCAGCTGGCGCACGTGAGGGTCTTTAGTCGCGGTTGGCCAGGACAACCGCGACTAAAGGCCTTCGGGCACCTTTAGTCACGGTTTGCCAGGCCAACCACAACTAAATCCCCTCCCCTATATATACCCATCCAGCAGCCAACACTTAGCCATTTGGAGCCATTCTCTTCACAAGTGGGTGTAGGTTTGCTTTTGGTTCCTCTTATGCACATAAGGTGTTTGATGAAATGCCCCAAGAGCATGAAACAAACATGACATGAAGTGTTGGAGCCACACTCCTCGATCGCGGTTAGCAACTTGATGAACCTTTGATGTGTCATTGATAAAATATGCATGTGTGCAGTTCATTGTTTAATTTATATTGTTTGTAGCTAGTTAGTTTAACAAATGCATGATGGTTAATTATATATTTTATATTATAATAATGCAGATGAATCGGCAATGGATGTACGGTAACCGACTCTCCGGCGAGTTCACTACGGGTTTGAAAGATTTCCTCGTAGTGGCTAATGCGAACAAGCAGGGGGGTTTTGTTATCTGTCCATGTGTTATCTGTAAGAATCAGAAGGGTTACTCTTCCTCAAGAGATGTTCACATGCATCTGCTTCGGCACGGTTTCATGCCAAGCTATAATTGTTGGACCAAGCATGGAGAAAGAGGGGTTATAATGGAAGAAGATGAAGAAGGGGATGATTTCATCGATGAAAGCTATCTTGCTCATTTCGGTGATACTTTCATGGAGGATGCTGAAGGTGAAGGGGAAGGTGAAGAAGAGGCACGTGATGATCCCGTTGATGATCTTGGTCGGACCATTGCTGATGCACGGAGACGCTGCGAAACTGAAAAGGAGAGGGAGAATTTGGATCGCATGTTAGAGGATCACAGAAAGGCGCTGTACCCCGGATGCGATGATGGTCTGAAAAAGCTGGGCTACACACTGGATTTGCTGAAATGGAGGGCAGAGGCAGGTGTAGCTGACTCGGCATTTGAAAACTTGCTGAAAATGTTGAAGAATATGTTTCCAAAGGATAACGAGTTGCCCGCCAGTACGTACGAAGCAAAGAAGGTTGTCTGCCCTCTAGGTTTAGAGGTTCTGAAGATACATGCATGCATCAACGACTGCATCCTCTACCGCGGTGAATACGAGAATTTGAATGAATGCCCGGTATGCACTGCATTGCGTTATAAGATCAGAGGCGATGACCCTGGTGACGATGTTGAGGGCCATAAACCCAGGAAGAGGGTTCCCGCCAAGGTGATGTGGTATGCTCCTATAATACCACGGTTGAAACGTCTGTTCAGGAACAAAGAGCATGCCAAGTTGTTGCGATGGCACAAAGAGGACCGTAAGTCGGACGGGGAGTTGAGACACACCGCAGATGGAACGCAATGGAGAAAGATCGACAGATGGTTCAAAGATTTTGCAGCTGACGCAAGGAACATAAGATTTGCTCTAAGTATGGATGGCATGAATCCTTTTGGCGAGCAGAGCTCCAGCCATAGCACCTGGCCCGTGACTCTATGCATCTACAACCTTCCTCCTTGGTTGTGCATGAAGCGGAAGTTCATTATGATGCCAGTGCTCATCCAAGGTCCGAAGCAACCCGGCAACGACATCGATGTGTACCTAAGGCCATTAGTTGATGAACTTTTACAGCTGTGGGGTGGTGTCCATGTGTGGGATGAGCACAAACAAGAGGAATTTGACCTACGAGCGTTGCTTTTCGTAACCATCAACGATTGGCCTGCTCTTAGTAACCTTTCGGGACTGTCAAATAAGGGATACAATGCATGCACGCACTGCTTACATGAGACTGAAAGTGTACATTTGCCAAATTGTAAGAAGAACGTGTACCTTGGGCATCGTCGATTTCTTCCGAAAATTCATCCAGTAAGAAAGAAAGGCAAGCATTACAACGGCAAGGCAGATCACCGGCCGAAGCCTGCGGAACGCACTGGTGCTGAGGTATTTGATATGGTCAAGGATTTGAAAGTCATCTTTGGAAAGGGTCCTGGCGGACAATCAGTTCCGAAGGGAGCTGACGGGCACGTAGCCATGTGGAAGAAGAAATCTATATTCTGGGAGCTAGAATATTGGAAAGTCCTAGATGTCCGCTCTGCAATCGACGTGATGCACGTTACGAAGAATATTTGCGTGAACCTCCTAAGCTTCTTGGGCGTGTATGGGAAGACAAATGATACAAAGGAAGCACGGCAGGACCATCAACGTTTGAAAGACCCTGATGACCGGCATCCGGAATGGTTTCAAGGTCGTGCCAGCTACGCTCTGACCAAAGAAGAGAAGGTCATCTTTTTTGAATGCCTGAGCAGTATGAAGGTCCCGTCTGGATTCTCGTCCAATATAAAGGGAATAATAAACATGGCGGAGAAAAAGTTCCAAAACCTGAAGTCTCACGACTGCCACGTGATTATGACGCAATTGCTTCCGATTGCTTTGAGGGGGCTCCTGCCGGAAAATGTTCGAGTAGCCATTGTGAAGCTATGTGCATTCCTCAATGCAATCTCTCAGAAGGTAATCAATCCAGAAGTTCTACCACGGTTACAGAACGATGTGATCCAATGTCTTGTCAGTTTCGAGTTGGTGTTCCCGCCATCCTTCTTCAATATTATGACGCACCTCCTGGTTCACCTAGTCGAAGAGATTTTCGTTCTCGGTCCTGTATTTCTACACAATATGTTCCCCTTCGAGAGGTTCATGGGAGTATTAAAGAAATATGTTTGTAACCGTGCTAGGCCAGAAGGAAGCATCGCCAAGGGCTATGGAAATGAGGAGGTAATTGAGTTTTGTGTTGACTTTGTTCCTGACCTTAAGCCGATTGGTCTTCCTCGATCGCGGCACGAGGGGAGACTAAGTGGAAAAGGCACGATCGGAAGGAAATCAACGATATGTATGGACGGCCATTCTCTGACTGAAGCACACCACACTGTACTGACCAATTCCAGCTTGGTGGCTCCGTACTTTGAGAAACACAAGAATATTTTACGCTCGGACAACCCGGGGAAGCCTGAATCCTGGATTAGGAAGGCCCACATGGAGACTTTCGGCAGTTGGTTGAGAAAACATTTAATGAATGACAATGATGTTGTAGATCAGCTGTACATGTTGGCCAAGACACCATCTTCGACTATAACGACTTTCCAAGGGTACGAGATAAATGGGAATACATTTTACACGATCGCCCAAGATAAAAAGAGCACCAACCAAAACAGTGGTGTCCGCTTTGATGCAGCAACCGAGAATGGGCAAAAGGTCACATATTATGGTTACATAGAGGAGATATGGGAACTTGACTATGGACCCTCCTTTAAGGTCCCTTTGTTCCGGTGCAAATGGTTCAAGCTAACAGGAGGTGGGGTAAAGGTGGACCAGCAATACAGAATGACAATGGTGGATTTCAACAATCTTGGTTACCTTGACGAACCATTCGTCCTAGCGAAAGATGTCGCTCAGGTTTTCTATGTGAAGGACATGAGTAGCAAACCGAGGAAACGGAAAGATAAGAAAACGATCAGTACATCATGCGATGATCCAAAGCGCCACATTGTTCTTTCAGGGAAAAGAAACATCGTGGGAGTGGAGGACAAGACAGACATGTCAAAAGATTATAATATGTTTGCTGAAATTCCGCCCTTCAAAGTGAACACCGACCCAAGCATTAAGTTAAATGATGAGGATGCTCCATGGATACGGCACAATCGTAAGCAAGTAGGGACACAAGGGAAGAAATGATGTGTAATAATTTATTGTACCAAACTTTGTTGAATGGATCATGTGAATTATATTACCCGTGATGTGTTTGGTGTCCATTTTCGAATGATACATGAAATTTGGAGTGCTGTAGTCCATGACGCTCTGCAGAGTCCGGCCGTACCACCATAGCCGACGACCGGCCTCTGGTATATTATTTTGAATTGAATTAGTTTTATTTTTCTTAATTTTTGATATATTATTTGTATTTTTAGAATTTTGAATTGAATTAGTTTTATTTTTCTGAATTTTTTGATATATTATTTGTATTTTTAGAATTTTGAATTGAATTAGTTTTATTTTTCTGAATTTTTTGATATATTATTTGTATTTTTAACATTTTGAATTGAATTAGTTTTATTTTTCTTAATTTTTTGATATATTATTTGTATTTTTAGAATTTTGAATTGAATTAGTTTTATTTTTCTGAATTTTTTGATATATTATTTGTATTTTAGAATTTTGAATTGAATTAGTTTTATTTTTCTGAATTTTTTGATATATTATTTGTATTTTTAACATTTTGAATTAAATTAGTTTTATTTTTCTTAAATTTTTTGATATATTATTTGTATTTTTAGAATTTTGAATTGAATTAGTTTTTTTTCTGAATTTTTTGATATAATATTTGTGTTTTTAACATATTGAATTGAATTAGTTATATTTTTCTGAATTTTTTGATATATTATTTGTATTTTTAAGATTTTCAAAAAGAAAAAGTATTTGGAAAATACCTTTAGTCGCGGTTGGCCTGCCCAACCGCGACTAAAGGTGGTTGCGCGCGGGAACGAAAAACCCGCCAAAAAAGTCCTTTAGTCGCGGGTCGCCTCCCCAACCGCGACTAAAGGTTACCCTTTAGTCGCGGGTCGCCTCCCCAACCGCGACTAAAGGTTTACCTTTAGTTGCGGGTCGCCTCCCCAACCGCGACTAAAGGCCCTTTAGTCGCGGGTCGCCTCCCCAACCGCGACTAAAGGGGGGGGCTATAAATACAACCGCCCGACCCGTCGCCTCCATTTCTCTGCTTGTTCTCTGCCGCGCCGAAGGCCTGCCGCCCTCGCCCTCGACGCCGCCCGCCGTCGACCTCGCCCTCGACGCCGCCCGCCGTCGCCCGCGCCCTCGACGCCGCCCGCCGTCGCCCGCCGCCCCCTCTCGCCCACGTACGGCGCCCGTCGCCCCCTTTCGCCCTAGTACGCCGCCCGCCGGCCTCCCTCGCCCACCGCGCCGCCTCGCTGCCCTCAACGCCGGCGGCCGGCCTCGCCGCCCTCAACGCCGCCCCCCAATCCATCCTCGGGCCGCCGGCCTCGCCGCCCTCAACTGCTCTACAGAGCGATGATCGAGAGAGAGAGAGAGAGAGAGAGAGAGAGAGCAGAGAGAGAGAGCAGAGAGCAGAGAGAGAGAGAGAGAGCAGGGAGAGAGAGAGAGAGAGAGAGAGGGAGAGAATTTTTTAACTAGTTAATTAACAAAAAAACGGTAAAATTTGATAATTAACAAAAACGGTAAATAACTTAGTTTAACAAAAACGGTAAATAACTTAAAACTTGATAATTAACAAAAAAAAACCGTAAAATTTGATAATTAACAAAAAAAACGTATATACGGAGAGGGGGCGGCGAGGGGGGCGGCGATGCGCGCGGTGTTTTTTTAGGGATCGAGAGGGGACGGCGAGGGTTATAAATGTGTTGTCCTCGCCTCCCTCTCCGTGACGCCGTCGTCTGCCGCCCCGTCTCGCGCTCTACCGCGACACCCTCTCCCACCCCTTCCTCGCCCCCTCCTTTTGCCACCGCCCTTTCGCCACCGCCACCGCCACCGCCCCCCTTCTTCACTTAATTAATTTGTTTTTACTACATGTTTTCAGGACTGACATAATGGCGGACGATAGAGCTGACCCGATTATGGACAACTATGATCCGGACGGTGAAGCACATATGTTTGGCATCATAAACGGCGATATTCTATATGTGCCGACCGGAGAAGAAGAAGATGATATCTCTTCTTATCTGAACCTTGACGGTGAAGATGAAGGGCGCCGTCAGCAAGATGATGCCGAACAAACGTCGATAAACGACGATCTTCAAATGGAAGTAGCAACCACCTCCGGCGCCGAGGTATATATATACATTGAGCCTCTGGTGATACAAACTAACTGATTTGAATAAATATGTGTGTACTAACGCGCGCGACTCTTTCTTATTTTAGCCCTCGGCCGGATCGTCGAAACAATCGAGTACGTCGTCAAAGCGTCGCGCAACCAAGACGATGAAACAAGGAGAAACATGCACCATCGAGGTTGTCGACAGTGCAACCGGCAGGCCGCTGGAGCCCCGCAAGAACGCCACCAAGTTTGTCAGCCAATGCGGAGCCATTGTTAGAGACAACGTCTCGATCACCGTCCAGGAGTGGAATGAGCCAAAGAAGGCACGAATTGATGGTTTCACTTTTGTCGATAAGAGAACAAAAAAAGATTGCTTCAAGAAGCTTATGGAACATTTCGTTCTACCTCCGGAATACAACAAATTCGATGAGGAGGGTAACAAGATTGAGGAAAACAAGGAGAGGAGGAGGCTAGTCAAACAGTTCGCTCTTCATAAGATGGCCGACGCATTCCGGAAATTCAAGCAAAATCTAGCCCATGACTTTGTCAAGCAGAACAAGACTCCGGATTTCAAAGGACAATATGAGAAACTGAAACATGATTGGCCAGAATTTGTGAAGCAAAAGAAATCGGAGCAGTTCATTCAAATATCGAAAAAAATAAGGAAAATGCGGCTAAGAAGGAGTACAATCATGTTATGGGGCCAGGAGGGTATCGCATTTGGGTGCCTAGGTTGGAGAAGATGGAGAACGAGCTGAGGGCGCGAGGAATCCGTCCAGGTACGGAGGGATGGGACCCAAGGGCCAAAAGCTGGTGGTACGGGCATGGGGGAACGCTGAACCCGGAGACAGGGGAGTGTGTTTACCGGGGCAAATTAATTAAACCCACCCAAGCCCTTATTAACGCAATGAGGGATGCTCAACAGGGGAAGATCAAGTTCAACAGAGAGAACGACGCGCTGACAAAAGCCCTCGGGAATCCTGAACACGGAGGACGTGTACGAGGCATGGGGCACATTCCGTGGAAAATAGGGTTCCCCAGAACGATGACCCGTACGGTTACAGAAGCCGTAAGAGAAAGATGGATCGGGAAGCAGATGTTGTGGCGCGGTTGGCATCGGAAATGGATGTGATGAAGAAAACCGTGAGTGTACTAGTAGCCGAAAGAGATGCAGCTCGGGTGCAGCATGAAGATCATCCAGCGGATCTCGGAAGCCAGCAGCGGAGAAGCAGCGTGGCTTCCACGGAGGCCCCACCGGCTGGTGCAGATGCACCGACGATCGAAATTACTGCACCGGAGCCTCTGGTGGTCGAAATTACTGCACCAGAGCCTCTGGTGGTCGAAATTACTTCACCGGAGCCTCCTCGCTACCCCGTGGACGATATAAAGGAGATGAAAGAATGTCATCTGTATTATCCTATCGGGAACATGTCCATGAAGGTAGCCATCGGCAGTGCTTTACCATGTTTACCTGGAGCACTCCACCACAACAACCCCATTCAAGATGGCTATGCTCGTGTCACGGTGGAGGACATAGTCCAAGGGTTTGAGGACCTGGAGATTGACATTGCTACACCTGAAGAGGAGAAAAGACTTGGAGATGTCAAGCGCCATTTCATTCTATGGCAAAAGAAGTTTATCAAGTTTCCAGGCGAGGCGCCAAGGACAACAAGTCCACCCCCCTACGGTGGTGGTGGTGGCGGTGGCGGTGGTGGTGGTGGTGGTGGTGGTGGTGGCGGTTCACCTACACCTCCGTCATGTCAGCCGACGCCGCCCCCCAGTCCACAACGTCCGGCGGGTGATCAGCCGCCGCCCCCCAGTCCTCGTCCGGCGGGTGATCAGACGCCGCCCCCCAATCCACCTCCGGCAAAGAAGCAGAAGCAGTCCTGGATTATTAACCCGGACCCTTATGTACCTAAGACCACAAAGGTACCGGAGCCATCACTGAAGCCTCTCCCCAGAAGGCCTTGGGAACGTAGTGCCGAGGAAGTCGACGCGGCCGCGGCTGCTGATTTGGAGAAATGGAAGGCGGACTGCAAGAAGAAAAGCGAGCCCGAGCCCAAGCCAGTATTTTCTGATGAGCAAAAGAAGTGGGCTAAGTCATTTTTGAGCACACCGTCCCAAGCCGCGAAGAATCTGCCTAACGACTATGCACGTGAACTTCGCAGGCAGGCACTCATGTTCAAGGAGAACAAAGAGTGGGAGAAGGCCGAAAGTAAAAAAAGCGGGAAACAAGTTGCCCAGCTCGGGGAACAAAGTAAACAATCGATTGCCCCGCTTATAGTGGAAGCCTTCTGTCCGGATGCCCCCGAGATCATACAAGCTGCGGCAGCACATGGATTGACTGTAACGAGTGCCAGAGAACAAGCGGCCAACTTAGGTATTACTCTTCGTGAACTGTTAGGCCTTGATGAGGCGCCAGTGAAGGAGGTAGTAATTACATATGTCAAGAATGGGCCTCTCGTCGAGCCTGCGCAGGAAAAGGATCTACCTCCACAAATGAAAGGTCTGCTGAAATGGTACAAGGGTTACATAAAAAATAAAAACGCCAAAGAATATATTTATGCGGAAGTTAGACATGAGCATCACTTCAAACATTACTATGTACAAATTGAACTGAGTGAATTGTTCCAGCTTTTCAATCTGCGCGAGCTCGATAAATCTATCATCAGTTGCTATGTTCTGTAAGTGATTTATTAATTTCTACCCCATCTCGTTCATATTGCCTGCACTATATATATGTCCTAACTATATTGTTGTGTCCGCTATTATACATGCAGAATGAAGATTAAGGAATGCAGAGTAAGGAACATCCATGATGTTGGGTTCATTGACCCACACATCGTTAATGGACATGTGTTGGAGCGTCACCCCGCCGACGTGGAGGCAGACCTGTTGCAGTTTCTTACAAAGCAGGAACTCAAAAGTGATATTCTATTTCCTTACCATTTTGAGTGAGTGTTTCTGTCTTGAGCACATTCTCTTTTGTTTACTCCATGCATGGTATGTGGCCGGCTAATCGATGAGTTATGCATGACGTACTGTGCATGTATCGTGTCCGCAGGTTCCACTGGATTCTGCTAGTAATTAAAGTTAACACCTCAGAATGTCTCGTCCACGACTCTGTGAATATGGATCCAAAGCTTTGGGGCGGCATGAGAAGAATGCTGCAGAAGTAATTATTTTCATTCATTTGCACTCTATATCGATCGGCCTATTTCGTTCATTTCCTAATATCAAGTAACTAATAACTCTCTTGTTCATTTAATTTTCTTTGCCTCGTAGGGTTTGGAGACGGTTCGTAGATACAAAGGTCGGTGAATTCAAAAAAGAGCTAGAATTCAAAATGTTAAAGGCTAAGAATGCTGGGGATATTCAGCCACCGGAGACCAATCTATGTGGATACTATGTCTGTGAGATGATCCGGAGATACACCTCTGAGCGGGTTCCGAGTGATACCAATGCTCAGAGGAATAACCTCCGGTGGATGCTTAGTCCAGAAGCTCGCTTCCGACCACTTCAAGAGGAACTAGCTGGATGGTTCAGCAGGGAAGTCCTCCATCCTAAAGGAGAACACTATTACGAGGACGTAGAACTTTATATGCATTAAATCATGTATGGAAACTTGTTCAAAATTATATATGGTCATCCGATGATATTGAATATATATTGTATATTCCTCTTGAATTCTTTTTGGTTCTAATTTCAAATTTATTTGAAATTGTACATTCATATGCATGTATGTAGTACCGTAGAATATATGAAACTCCTTCAAAATTAAAATAAAGCACAAAAGAAATAAAACAATACAAATTAAACAGAAAACAGGTTTGGGGGGGGGGGGGCTAAAACCCTAAACCTGTGGCGGCCTTTAGTCGCGGTTGGCCAGAAGAACCGCGACTAAAGGTCCTCCGCCCCGACGGCCGCCTGGCGCCCACGTGGACGGGCCGTTAGTCGCGGTTCTTAAGCAGCCGCGACTAAAGGTGGGGGGCTTTAGTCGCGCTTATTTGGTCGCGGTTGCGCAACCGCGACTAATGGCAGTTGCGAACCGCGACCAAAGGCCTTTTTTCCACCAGTGATAGCAACTGCCCTGGCTGGAAGAAAGTCAGATGCAAAGTTTTGGAGTTGATCAATCTGAATCATTGAAAACTGAAATGAGATGAGCTCACAGCCTTTGCAAGTTCTTACTACCTTCCGTAGCACGCTGAGGCCAAAATCAGATACCTTGAGATTGCCCTGATTATCTAGCAACAAGTTTTCAGGCTGTTGACACTCTCAAAAGCAGAATAACTCAGTGATGTGGCAACCATAAATGAACGATGATCGAGGAAGAATGCAAATCAGTTTGCATCATCGGGGATGAAAAGAGTTATATGCAAACATGCAATTAGCTAGGAGAGAATGAGAATATATTGACCTTGAGATCCCTGTGAAAGACGCCTCTCCGGTGGCAATAGTCCACAGCATCAATCAGCTGGTAGAAGTACTTCTTCGCTTCCCTCTCGTCCAGTCTCTTGAGGTAACTCTTAAACAGAAAATTCAGGAACCATAAGAAAAAACCACCTGGACAATAACCAAGAACTGTTGCTTGATGAAGATGTCTGTCTTACTAGCTTGTCGGAGAGCTGCCCTCCCGGGACATACTCCATCACCAGACATATCTTCGTCTTCGTCGCGATCACCTGCGCAAATGTAACCGCGGTGAGGCGCGAAAGAGGGTTCGATTCTGCCAAAGTCCTGATGCTAGATGCTTGGGCAACCAGAAGGATGGAATGGTGAAAGGAGTTTGAGCAACTACCTCGTGTATCTTGACTATGTTGGGGTGGTTGAGAAGCCTCATCGCGCTGATCTCTCTCTTCACCTTCGAAGGCCAAGCAAAGAGGCCGTCACGGAATGCTCCGCTCCATGGACGGCGGAGTATTGTTCACAGAAATAACAGCCAGACAGGACATATAGGTACCTGGTACATGAGGTTGTTCCTGAGCACCGTGCTCCTGTCGATGACCTTGACGGCGACGCAGCCGCCGGTCTCGGCGTCGACGGCGAGCCGGACCTTGGCGAAGGCGCCCTCGCCGATGGTCCGGCCGACCCTGTACTTGCCAATGCTCTCCGCCAGCACCATCTTGCTCGTACCGAGCAGCAGTCCTTGATCAAGCAGTGGCTGGACGGGAATGTGCGCTTGTCTGTGGTGGTAGTGTACGACGGATGGCACCGTGAAACGGAGATGGGATGAAAGGGGGAAGGTGGTTGGGGGTTTGGGGAGAAAGTAGCCGTGGCAACGTGATTTCCGGGCGCAACTGCCGGTCGCCGTCTGGCCGTCTGCCCTCCCGTCAACGGCGTGCACCACGGCCCGGTAAAAAGGAGAGGCCCTGTGTGTCTCCCGCTCGTCGACGGCGTACATGGTCGGCCGGCCTCTGGTCATGGAATGGAAGATGCAAGTATAGTGTGTGTGCGTGCCACGTGCGCTATTGAATCCCCACGCAAAATAATAACGAGCAGAATTATTATTATTATTACGGCTGCAGTTAATAATAATAATTATTATTATTATTATTAGTATTATTATTATTATAGGCGTTGTCGATGTCGATCCCGTGCAGCAAGCCCATCTCATGCTGGAGACGATGGCGCCCAAGTAGCACCTTGTTGGTCATGGTGAGCACGCCGATGTGGTGCAGTGTAGCAGCTATGAGCATTGCCCGAGTAGACATGGATGTGCTCTCCATGCCCCTCCTCAAGGTGGCGTTGGCCCTGTTGTTCGGGGAGTTGTCGATGTCGACCCCGTGCAACAAGCCTATCTCGACGAAGTTCCTTGGTGAGGGAGTCGATTCTCTAGTCAAAGTTGGTCTCCACGGCCGATATGCGTCTCTCCACCTTGTTCAACACATACTCTTGTGTAACCTCCAAAGCCAACACATAGGTGGGCTGCAAGATTGGATCATACTCACTCCATTCCAAAATATAGTGCGCCCGCGCTTCCCGATGTCGAATTTTGACCATAAATTTAACGAACGAGACCGACTGCGACGGGAGAATGAGGAGCTCTCCTAGGTGGAGTGGTGGACAGCACAAAGGTTGCTGTCGCCGGCCTGGGTTCGAGTCTCATCATTCTCCTATAAGAATAAGACAGGGGGCTTCTTTCCCTCTGTTCTCATTCTTTTTTTGAGACCGGCTGCGACGGGAGAAAAACTTACATAATTAAAAACTTCTTTCGAATACTAATTCACAGATATAACTTTTGCTCCCGCCGCAATCGGTCTTGATAGTTAAATTTACGGTCAAAGTTGAAGCACGGGGATAGAGGAAGCACTCCATTATGAAATGGAGGGAGTACATATGAAGTGGTAGTTTCTCCTCCATGAGGCGCCCACTTCCATGCACACCATCAACACTATTGGACCTCCTTGAATCCATTGAAGCTTCTCAAAGACAAAATCCGCAAGAGAAAAAATAGTATCGTGATCAACGTATAGCTCTGATACCAAGATAATGCGGGCGCCGCTGAAATGATCTTTCACGGTGCCAAAGAACCCATAAGGAGCAACAACTATCTCCCTCAAGTGGCAAAGAACAAGAGAAAACACTCGCTTGATTTACAAAGGCGCAACCCAAACCATGAAACTTGCGAACCTATATAGAATCACAAGAGGGAATTACAAGGATCCTATATGAATTGAGGACATACCCTTCAATCCATACACAAAGCTAACACCTCAAGGATACTAGTGCTCACAGCACAACACAACCTAACCGGCTATCTACAAGCATAAACTTAGATATTCCATGTCCCGTGCACATGAAACAGCTAGGGAGTACTTATACTAGAAGTACCTACTAGTTAGGTGTGACAAGAACAACAAAATGAAGGGTCCAAGCTGTAGCAGGAGCAAACTTGTTAGGCCTCACGCTATAATCAATTCATGCACAATTTGCATGGGAACTTGCACAACTTTTGACTCATGATCTCAAATAATGCACCTTTTTTTTGAATGAAAGCCGACAATCTTTTCTAGCCTCTAAAACATGCTAGACCCTTCTAGAATTAATTAGGTTTAGGTGTGGGAAGCTGTAGTTGGAAATTTGATGTGTCATTTCTTTCAAAATAGACACTAGAAGCTTCTCAACTAAGATAATGGTCTTGTCCATATCTTTCTTTGGCTGCTCTAATGGTTTAATATTTGTGCTATCATGAACCTCATCCTTTGATGCCTTGGTCATGATCTGGTCCACATCACTCCCAGTATTGCGTCTACTATCGTCGGTGAGTGTGTGGAGCTGTGTCTCCGACGGGTCTGTCCTTGGTGGGTTTGTTTGGATCTGGTCGTAGTTCACCTACATTGGTGTGTCTTCAGGTTGGATATTTTGATCTACACTACTCTTCAACGGCAACGTTTGTCGTTCTGATGCGCTGGTCCTACGGGGCCTTAGCACAACGACTTTCCGACTGTCTACTACAACAAGTTTTGTTAGACTTCAGCAAGGAGGGCAATGATGCCGGATCGTCTTCGGCTTACTTCAGTGCTTGTAGTCGTCACTAGATGGTCTACAAATCTGGATGTATTTTTTTATTTATGATGTTTATTATACTGTCATGGTTGAATATGAATAGATCGAAAGTTTTTCTAAAAAAAGGTTTCTACATATAGTCCCAAAAGTAAATTTACATATTTCAAAATCATCTGCTCTCGCATTTACCTCCCTGACCAGCGTAACATTTGTTCCTCCCGTTTGTGAGTGGATGTCCTTTATCACTGAGCTGCTATCTGAAAAGATAATAGATAATGAGTGCACCATCACATTACTAGCAAGTGATTGTGCTCGTAAGTAATAACTTCCCGTCATGCCCCGGTTAATATTTTTCTTTTTGAGAAACACATGTAACTTTAGGAAGGTCCCACGGTTTTTGGGGGTGGTTTTTCCTGGGTCTTTTAGACGGGTTTCTCGTGGTTTTTTCTTTTTCTTTTTTGTTTCTTTTTTCGTTTCCCTTTTTTTTGTTTTCTTTCCTCTTTTCTCCTTTTTGTTTTATTTTTCTCCATCTTTTTGTTTTCATTTTTTGTGTTTTCTTTTAAATCTGTAAACATTTTAAAATTCATTCTCATTTTTTAAATGCATGAACTTTTCATATTTTGTGAAGCTTTTTCCAAACCTATGAATTTTTTCAAATCTATGAACTTTTTTTAAATGGTGAAATACGCTGACCTTTTCAAATCCGCAATTATTTTTAAATCTATAAAACTTTTCTCAAATCCATAAACCGTTTAAAACAAGTTTTGTTAGACTTCAGCAAGGAGGGCAATGATGCCGGATCGCCTTCGGCTTGCTTCAGTGCTTGTAGTCGTCGTTAGATGGTCTACGAATCTGGATATTTTTTTATTATTATTTATGATGTTCATTATACTGTCATGGTTGAATATGAATAAATCGAAAGTTTTTCTAAAAAAAAGGTTTCTACATATAGTCCCAAAAGTAAATTTACATATTTCAAAATCATCTGCTCTCGCATTTACCTCCCTGACCAGCGTAACATTTGTTCCTCCCGTTTGTGAGTGGATGTCCTTTACCACTGAGCTGCTATCTGAAAAGATAATAGATAATGAGTGCACCATCACATCACTAGCAAGTGATTGTGCTCGTAAGTAATAACTTCCCGTCATGCCCCGGTTAATATTTTTTTCTTTTTGAGAAACACATGTAACTTTAGGAAGGTCCCACGGTTTTGGGGGGTGGTTTTTCCTGGGTCTTTTAGACAGGTTTCTGGTGGTTTTTTCTTTTTCTTTTTTGTTTCTTTTTTCGTTTCCCTTTTTTCCCTTTTTTTGTTTTCTTTCCTCTTTTCTCCTTTTTGTTTTATTTTTCTCCATCTTTTTGTTTTCATTTTTTGTGTTTTCTTTTAAATCTGTAAACATTTTAAAATTCATTCTCATTTTTCAAATGCATGAACTTTTCATATTTTGTGAAGCTTTTTCCAAACCTATGATTTTTTCCAAATCTATGAACTTTTTTTAAATGGTGAAATACGCTAACCTTTTCAAATCCGCAATTATTTTCAAATCTATAAACTTTTCTCAAATCCATAAACCGTTTAAAACTGTTCATGGACTCTTTACACACATTGAAATATGTGAAAAATTCAAATCCATGAACCTTTTCATTTCAGTGAACATTTTCAAATCCATGAACTTTTAAAAAAAGCAGCAAACATTTTTAAAAATACACGACATTTTTTAATATTCACAAAAAAATCACATATGTGATCTTCTTCAAAATCTGAAACATTTTTCTGAATGCACGAAGGTTTTTGAATCCATGAAGTTTTTAAAAACTCGTGAACATTTCTTATAAATCCCGAGACTTTTTTCGAATCTAAGTGGTGAAAGAACATGCGGTGCCCCCATGTTTAGTTTTGGTAATTGATGGCAATCTCTAAGGACTAATGGTTGATGTCGGTGTCAAAACCGGCGGATCTCGGGTAGGGGGTCCCGAACTGTGCGTCTAAGGTTGATGGTAACACGAGACAGGGGACACGAAGTTTTACCCAGGTTCGGGCCCTCTTGATGGAGGTAATACCCTACGTCCTGCTTGATTGATATTGATGAGTATGGGGGTTACAAGAGTTGATCTATCATGAGATCGTAATAGCTAAACCCTAGAAGTCTAGCTTGTCAGATTATGATTGCCCCTACGAACTAAACCCTCCGGTTTATATAGACACCGGAGGGGCCTAGGCTTGTACAAAGTCGGTTACATAGAGAGGAAATAGTACATCCGGCCGCCCAACTTGCCTTACAGGCAAAGGAGAGTCATATCCGGACACGGGAGGAAGTCTTCTATATTGTATCTTCATAGCCCAATAGTCCGGCCCATACCACACATGTCGGACGCCCGAGGACCCCTTAATCCAGGACTCCCCCAGTAGCTCCCGAACCAGGCTTCAATGACGAGGTGACCGGCGCGCAGATTGTCTTCGGCATTGCAAGGCGGGTTCCTCCTTCGATCACTTCAAAGTACCTGACTTAAAGAGTTGTATTCGGTCCTCCATTTAATGTCGCACCCATCGGTTTCTGTGCCTCCACACCTTCTACTTCCACGTGTCGAGCGAATGCGAGAGGTCGGGGTGTTTTTTGCACAGCCCCCTTCCGGGCACATAAGAAAGGCCTCAATTTAAAGGGATTGGATCTCGGATCCATTCCACACCCAGCAGAAAATCCTCAAAGTCTTTGCCAAAGGAAACCATTCGACAGGCCAGCGTCCCTAGTTCCTCCTCCCACCCTCACGGCTCCGAAAAAGGCGATTGGGAGAGATGCTTTGTATCCCATGAGCAGTTGGTTAAGCTCCAAACACAGGGATTCCTCCCCCCCCCCACGCGGATCTGGTCCCTGTTCGAGCAGGATTGACCTCCTTCACAGGCGAAGTTCTAGCAGAAAATTTCCCCAATCCAACCAGGGGGGAACGGGTGTGCTTCGTATCTTATTTGTTGAGAGGCGTCGGGTTTCCAATCCACCATTTACTCCGCGGACTCCTGGAGTATTCCGGCCTCCAACTACACAACCTCACGCTGGCCTCTATCCTGCACATCGCGGGTTTTGTTGCCCCTGTGCAAGCTTTTCCTGGGCTGTGAAGCCCACTTTGATCTGTGGAGGAAGCTATTCTGCCTCGTCCCTCGCAACCGAGAAGGGTCGATATTCGAGGTGGGCGGCGCCGAAGTATGGCGCATAGCTGGGACCGGATACCTGTCCGGCATGCCGAAGAAGGCGCCCGAAGAATGGCCCTTAGAATGGTTTTATATTGAGGACGTCACTCTCCCCTACCCAGTTCGAATGGGCCTTCCTGAATTTTTGAATGCTCCTCTGAAGAAACGTCACAGATGGCGCCCTCGGAGCCTCGAGGAGGAAGATAGCGCGGAAGTCCGTCAATTAATGGGCAAGATAAAGACACTTGCCCAGTCCGGATTATCAATAATTGAGGTGATGGTGACTTCCATAGTGCGGGGGGTTCAACCACTCCAATACTGAGGGCTCCCCATGTGGCACTATAATGGGGAGGACGACGCCTCACGCTGCGGTCGGAAGGGTCTGGACACCCCCGCCGCTTTTGTCAAAATATTGGCCGAACTGTACAAAGGAGAGGAAGAGGAGTTTGCTCGTCTTAAACGCCGAGATGGATTTTTCATGTACAACCTCTGAGCTGGGTAAGCTCTAATCCCCCACTTTACTCAATCTTCTCCCTGAATCACTTTTAATGGACATTAACCCATCTATTTATAACAGGAATGGTGGAAGGTTACCGAGGGGATCCATAACCCCGCCCCACAGCCGGAGGATCACAACCGGGACCTTGACCCCGGATTCGAAAAGGATCCGGACATATTTGTGGAGCTCGAGAAGGGAGTATTCTACCAGGCGAGCTATGATGGCACAGTTGTGCCAATCGTAGCCGACTATCCCGGCCTCCTTCCTGCCTCACATGTAAGTAACCAAGAGATACCTTCTTCGAAAGAGCTTCCTCATTACATCTCACCACCGCACTATTTCGTGCTGCGAAGGGGAGGCGCTCGACGCCATAAAGTGCACCGGAGGCATCTCCGGGGAGAGCGGTGCCCGCGCCGAGCACGTCTTCAAAGAGAAAGGCGAACGACAATACGGCAGAACCTTCATTAAAGAGGTATGGCTTTGTTTTTAAATATGCCTCCTGGTCGTCACATCAAAATGTGATATTATCCGCTGCGTTTTATCAGGAAGAGCGTCCGCCAGACTATGTTCGGGGATCTGGCCAGTCGTGCCTCCACTAGTCAGGTTCCAGACCCTGCCCTAAGGACGGGGGCTAACACGGGAGTAGTGCCGGACTGTCCTCCCGCAGAGGATTCGGATGATATGTCCGTCACGAACTCTGAAGTGGAGAGCGCCATGAGTCATCGGCGCCGGAGGGCCGCTCTCTATGACCCCGGCTTTTCAAAAGAGGCATTCAATGCCTTCAGCTCGGCCGATGCATACATCTGAGCTGCTCGGGATGGACTTGCTAGAGCCACAGACCAGCATCTAAAAGATATGCGGTAAGATAATCATATACCACTAGCCCTCGAGACTTGAAGCAGTTGATACAACTGATTTAAGGATCATTGTATAATCAGGCACTTACGGAGAAGAATAGCCTGCTTTCTCAAGAGCTGGAAAAGTGTCAGACCCAGCTAATTGCGGCTACCGCCGAATTGGAGAAATCCAAGGAGGCATCGCCTGGTAATGTTTCTCTCTATCAGAAAAAGTATAATCATATACCAGTAATATTAATACTGTTGTGTTTCCGTTGACAGAACCAGTAGGGCAACTGAGAGAGAAACTGAAGGTCGCCCAGGCTGGTGAACAAGAGGCCAAAAGGCAACATGCGGCGGGTGAACGTGTGCTGACATGAGTCAGGGATGAAAAGAACAAGCTGCAGGATTCCAATACCCGGCTGGGCGAAGAACTAAATGTTGGAAATATGCCCTAGAGGTAATAATAAAATGGTTATTATTATATTTCCTTGTTCATGATAATTGTCTATTGTTCATGCTATAACTGTGTTATCTGGAAATCGTAATACATGTGTGAATACATAGACCACAACATGTTCCTAGTAAGCCTCTAGTTGACTAGCTCGTTGATCAATAGATGGTTACGGTCTCCTGACCATGGACATTGGATGTCGTTGATAACAGGATCACATCATTAGAAGAATGATGTGATGGACAAGACCCAATCCTAAGCATAGCACAAGATCGTGTAGTTCATCTGCTAAAGCTTTTCTAATGTCAAGTATCATTTCCTTAGACCATGAGATTGTGCAACTCCCAGATGCCGTAGGAATACTTTGGGTGTGCCAAACGTCACAACGTAACTGGGTGGCTATAAAGGCACACTATGGGTATCTCCGAAAGTGTCTGTTGAGTTGGGACGAATCGAGACTGGGATTTGTCACTCCGTGTGACAGAGAGGTATCTCTGGGCCCACTCGGTAAGACATCATCATAATGAGCTCAATGTGATCAAGGAGTTGATCACGGGATGATGTGTTACGGAACGAGTAAAGAGACTTGCCGGTAACGAGATTGAACAAGGTATAGGGATACCGACGATCGAATCTCGGGCAAGTATCATACCGGTAGACAAAGGGAATTGTATACGGGATTGATTGAATCCCAGACATCGTGGTTCATCCGATGAGATCATCATGGAACATGTGGGAACCAACAGGGGTATCCAGATCCCACTGTTGGTTATTGGCCGGAGAGATGTCTCGGTCATGTCTACATGATTCCCGAACCTGTAGGGTCTACACACTTAAGGTTCGGTGACGCTAGAGTTGTTATGGGAAATAGTATGCAGTTACCAAATGTTGTTCGGAGTCCCGGATGAGATCCTGGACATCACGAGGAGTTTCAGAATGGTCTGTAGGTGAAGATTTATATATGGGAAGTCATCATACGGTCACCGGAAGTGTTCGGGGGTTTATCGGTATTGTGCCGGGACCACCGAAGGGGTTTCGGGGGTCCACCGGGAGGGTCTACCTGCCCCAGAGAGCCCTATGGGCTATATGTGGAAGGGAACCAGCCCCTAAGTGGGTTGGGCGCCATCCCCCCTAGGGCCCATGTGCCTAGGGTTGGGGGGGGGGGCTAAAGGGGGCGCCCCCCTTGGCTTGGGGGGCAAGCCCCCTCCCCTTGGCCTCCCCCCTCTAGATCTCATCTAGAGGGGCCGACCCCCTTCCCCCTTCGCCCTATAAATAGAGGGGTGGAGGGAGGGCAGCAGCACCACATCCAAGGCGCGGCCCTCCCCTCTCCAACACCCCCTCCTCCTCCGTTGAGCTTGGCGAAGCCCTACCGAAGAACTGCAAGCTCCACCACCACGACGTCGTGCTGCCAGAGCTCTTCCCCAACTTCTCCTTCCCCTTGATGGATCAAGAAGGAGGAGACGTCCCCGGGTTGTACGTGTGTTGAACGCAGAGGCGCCGTTGTTCGGCGCTTAGATCAGAATCAACCGCGATCTGAATCGTTGCGAGTACGACTCCTTCATCCGCGTTCTTGTAATGCTTCCGCATCACGATCTTCAAGGGTATGAAGATGCACTCCCCTCTCTCTTGTTCTAGTCTCTCCATAGATTGATCTTGGTGATGCGTAGAAAATTTTAATTTCTGCAACGATCCCCAACAGTGGCATCATGAGCTAGGTCTATGCGTAGTTTCTATGCACGAGTAGAACACAAGTTGTTGTGGGCGTCGATTTTGTCAATTTACTTGCCGTTACTAGTCTTATCTTGATTCGGCGGCATCGTGGGATGAAGCGGCCCAGACCGACCTTACGCGTACGCTTATGTGAGACAGGTTCCACCGACTGACATGCACTAGTTGCATAAGGTGGCTAGCGGGTGTCTGTCTCTCCCACTTTAGTCGGATCGGATTCGATGAAAAGGGTCCTTATGAAGGGTAAATAGAAATTGGCATATCACGTTGTGGTTTTGGCGTAGGTAAGAAACTTTCTTGCTAACCTATAACAGCCACGTAAAAACTTGCAACAACAATTAGAGGACGTCTAACTTGTTCTTGCAGCATATGCCGTGTGATGTGATATGGCCAAAAGGATGTGATGAATGATATATGTGATGTATGAGATTGATCATGTTCTTGTAATAGGAATCACGACTTGCATGTCGATGAGTGTGACAACCGGCAGGAGCCATAGGAGTTGTCTTAATTTATTGTGTGACCTGCGTGTCACTGAAAACACCATGTAATTACTTTACTTTATTGCTAACTGTTAGCCATAGTAGTAGAAGTAACAATTGGCGAGACAACTTCATGAAGACACGATGATGGTGATCATGGTGTCATGCCGGTGACAATGATGATCATGGCGCCCCGAAGATGGAGATCAAAAGGAGCAAAATGATATTGGCCATATCATGTCACTATTTGATTGCATGTGATGTTTATCATGTTTTTACATCTTATTTGCTTAGAACGACGGTAGCTTAAATAAGATGATCCCTCGCAATAATTTCAAGAAATTGTTCCCCCTAACCGTGCACCGTTGCTAAGGTCCGTTGTTCCGAAGCACCACGTGATGATCGGGTGTGATAGGTTCTAACATTCGCATACAACGGGTGTAAGCCAGATTTACACACGCAATACACTTAGGTTGACTTGATGAGCCTAGCATGTACAGACATGGCCTCGGAACACGAAAGACCAAAAAGTCAAACATGAGTCGTATAGAAGATACGATCAACATGAAGATGTTCACGATGATGACTAGTCCGTCTCACGTGATGATCGGACACGACCTAGTTGACTTGGATCATGTATCACTTAGATGACTAGAGGGATGTCTATCTGAGTGGGAGTTCATTAAATTATTTGATTAGATGAACTTAATTATCATGAACATAGTCTAAAATCTTTGCAATATGTCTTGTAGATCAAATGGCCCACACTAATGTTGCCCTCAACTTCAACGCGTTCCTAGAGAAAACCAAGCAGAAAGACGATGGTAGCAACTACATGGACTAGGTCCGTAACCTGAGGATTATCCTCATAGCTGCCAAGAAAGCATATGTCCTTGAAGCACCGCTAGGTGAAGTACCTGTTTTCCCAGCAACTCAAGACGTTATGAACGCTTCGCAGTTGCTAGTGATGATTACTCCCTGGTTCAGTGCGGCATGCTTTACAGCTTAGAACCGGGGCTCCAAAAGCGTTTTGAGCAGCACAGAGCATATGAGATGTTCCAAGAGCTGAAAATGGTTTTCCAAGCTCATGCCCGGGTCGAGAGATATGAAGTCTCCAACAAGTTCTACAGTTGTAAGATGGAGGAGAATAGTTCTGTCAGTGAGCACATACTCAAAATGTCTGGGTTGCACAACCGCTTGTCTCAGCTGAGAGTTAATCTCCCGGATGACGCGGTCGTTGACAGAATCCTTCAGTAGCTCCCACCTAGCTACAAGAGCTTTGTGATGAATTTCAATTTGCAGGGGATGGAGAAAACCATTCCTGAGGTATATTCAATGTTGAAATCAGCGGAGGTGGAGATCAAAAAGGAACATCAAGTGTTGATGGTCAATAAAACCACTAGTTTCAAGAAAGGCAAGGGTAAGAAGAACTTCAAGAAGGACAAGGGAGTTGCCGCACCCGGTAAGCCAGTTGCCGGGAAGAAGCCAAAGCATGGACCCAAGCCTGAGACTGAGTGCTTTTATTGCAAGGCAAACGGTCACTGGAAGCAGAATTGACCCAAGTACTTAGCGGATAAGAAGGCCGGCAATACCAAAGGTATATATGATATACATGTTATTGATGTGTACCTTACCAGCACTCGTAGTAGCTCCTGGGTATTTGATACCGGTGCGGTTGCTCATATTTGTAACTCAAAACAGGAGCTGCGAAATAAGCGGAGACTGGCGAAAGACGAGGTGACGATGCGCGTCGGGAATGGTTCCAAGGTCGATGTGATCGCCGTCGGCATGCTACCTCTACATTTACCTACGGGATTAGTTTTAAACCTCAATAATTGTTATTTAGTGCCAGCTTTGAGCATGAACATTGTATCTGGATCTCGCTTAATGCGAGATGGCTACTCATTTAAATATGAGAATAATGGTTGTTCTATTTATATGAGAGACATGTTTTATGGTCATGCCCCGCTGGTCAATAGTTTATTCTTATTTAATCTCGAACATGATGTTACACATATTCACAGTGTGAATGCCAAAAGATGTAAGGTTGATAATGATAGTCCCACATACTTGTGGCACTGCCACCTTGGTCACATTGGTGTCAAACGCATGAAGAATTTACATGCAGATGGACTTTTGGAGTCTCTTGATTATGAATCATTTGACACGTGCGAACCATGCCTCATGGGCAAGATGACCAAGACTCCGTTCTCCGGAACAATGAAGCGAGCAACCAACTTATTGGAAATCATACATACTGATGTGTGCAGTCCAATGAGCGTTGAGGCTCACGGTGGTTATCGTTATGTTCTCACCCTCACTCATGACTTAAGTAGATATGGGTATGTCTACTTAATGAAACACAAGTCTGAGACCTTTGAAAAGTTCAAGGAATTTCAGAGTGAGGTTGAGAATCAACGTGACAGGAAAATAAAGTTCTTACGATCAGATCGTGGAGGGGAATATTTGGTCACGAATTTGGCACTCACTTAAGGAAATGTGGAATTGTTTCACAACTCATGCCGCCTGGAACACCTCAGCGTAATGGTGTGTCTGAACATCGTAATCGCACTCTATTAGATATGGTGCGATCTATGATGTCTCTTACCGATCTACCGCTATCATTTTGGGGTTATGCTTTAGAGACTGCCGCATTCACTTTAAATAGGGCTCCGTCGAAATCCGTTGAGACGACACCGTATGAATTATGGTTTGGGAAGAAACCTAAGTTGTCATTTCTGAAAGTTTGGGGATGCGATGCTTATGTCAAGAAACTTCAACCTGAAAAGCTCGAACCCAAGTCGGAAAGATGCGTCTTCATAGGATACCCTAAGGAAACTATTGGGTATACCTTCTACCTCAGATCCGAAGGCAAGATCTTTGTTGCCAAGAATGGATCCTTTCTAGAGAAAGAGTTTCTCTCAAAAGAAGTAAGTGGGATGAAAGTAGAACTTGACGAAGTACTGCCTCTTTAACCGGAAAGTAGCACAGCTCAAGAAAATGTTTCTGTGGTGCCTGCACTGATTAGAGAGGAAGTTAATGATGATGATAAATGAACTTCGGATCAAGTTACTACTGAACTTCGTAGGTCCACAAGGACACGTTCCACACCAGAATGGTATGGCAACCCTGTCCTAGAAATAATGTTGTTAGACAACGGTGAACCTTCAAACTACGAAGAAGCGATGGCGGTCCCAGATTCCAACAAATGGCTTGAAGCCATGAAATCTGAGATAGGACCCATGTATGAAAACAAAGTATGGACTTTGACCGACTTGCCCGATGATCGGCGAGCCATAGAAAATAAATGGATCTTTAAGAAGAAAACAGACGCGGATGGCAGTGTGACCATCTATAAAGCTCGACTTCTCGCTAAGGGTTATCAACAAGTTCAAGGGGTTGACAACGATGAGACCTTCTCACCCGTAGCGAAGTTGAAGTCTGTCCGAATCATGTTAGCAATTGCCACATTCTATGATTATGAGATATGGCAAATGGACGTCAAAACAACATTCCTTAATGGTTTCCTTAAGTAATAATTGTATATGATGCATCTGGAAGGTTTTGTCGATCCTAAGAATGCTGACAAGGTATGCAAGCTCCAACGCTCAATCTATGGGCTGGTGCAAGCATCTCGGAGTTGGAACATTCTCTTTGATGAGATGATCAAAGCGTTTGGGTTTACGCAGATTTATGGAGAAGCCTGTGATTACAAGAAAGTGAGTGGGAGCTCTGTGGCATTTCTCATATTGTATGTGGATGACATACTATTGATGGGAAATGATATAGAACTCTTGGAAAGCATAAAGGCCTACTTGAATAAGTGTTTTTCAATGAAGGACCTTGGAGAAGCTGCTTATATATTAGGCATCAAGATCTATAGAGATAGATCAAGACGCCTCATTGGCCTTTCACAAAGCATGTACCTTGACAAGATATTGAAGAAGTTCAATATGGATCAGTCCAAGAAGGGGTTCTTGCCTATATTGCAAGGTGTGAGATTGAGCACGACTCAATGCCCGACCATGGCAGAAGATAGAGAAAAGATGAGTGTCATCCCCTATGCCTCGGCCATAGGGTCTATTATGTATGCCATGCTGTGTACCAGCCCTGATGTAAACCTTGCCGTAAGTTTGGTAGGAAGGTACCAAAGTATTCCCGGCATGGAACACTGGACAACGGTCAAGAATATCCTGAAGTACCTGAAAAGGACTAAGGATATGTTTCTCGTTTATGGAGGTGAAGAAGAGCTCATCGTAAAGGGTTACGTCGATGCTACCTTCGACACAGATCTGGATGACTCCAAGTCACAAACCGGATACGTGTATATTTTGAATGGTGGGGCAGTCAGCTGGTGCAGTTGCAAGGAAAGCGTCGTGGCGGGATCTACATGTGAAGCGGAGTACATGGCAGCCTCGGAGGAAGCACATGAAGCAATCTAGATGAAGGAGTTCATTACCGACCTAGGAGTTATTCCCAATGCATCGGGCCCGATGGCTCTCTTCTGTGACAACACTGGAACTATTGCCCTGGCCAAGGAGCCCAGGTTTCACAAGAAGACCAGGCATATCAAGTTTCGCTTCAACTACATTCGTGAAAATGTTCAAGATGGAGACATAGATATTTCTAAAGTGCATATGGACCTGAATGTCGCAGATCCGTTGACTAAACCTCTTCCACGAGCAAAACATGATCAACACCAGAACTCTATGGGTGTTCGATTCATCACAATGTAACTAGATTATTGACTCTAGTGCAAGCGGGAGACTGTTGGAAATATGCCCTAGAGGCAATAATAAAATGGTTATTATTATATTTCTTTGTTCATGATAATTGTCTATTGTTCATGCTATAATTGTGTTATCTGGAAATCGTAATACATGTGTGAATACATAGACCACAACATGTCCCTAGTAAGCCTCTAGTTGACTAGCTCGTTGATCAATAGATGGTTACGGTTTCCTGACCATGGACATTGGATGTCGTTGATAACGAGATCACATCATTAGAAGAATGATGTGATGGACAAGACCCAATCCTAAGCATAGCACAAGATCGTGTAGTTCGCCTGCTAAAGCTTTTCTAATGTCAAGTATCATTTCCTTAGACCGTGAGATTGTGCAACTCCCGGATGCCGTAGGAATACTTTGGGTGTGCCAAACGTCACAACGTAACTGGGTGGCTATAAAGGCACACTATGGGTATCTTCGAAAGTGTCTGTTGAGTTGGCATGAATCGAGATTGGGATTTGTGACTCTATGTGACGGAGAGGTATCTCTGGGCCCACTCGGTAAGACATCATCATAATGAGCTCAATGTGATCAAGGAGTTGATCACGAGATGATATGTTACGGAATGAGTAAAGAGACTTGCCGGTAACGAGATTGAACAAGGTATAGGGATACCGACAATCGAATCTCGGGCAAGTATCATACCGGTAGACAAAGGGAATTGTATATGGGATTGATTGAATCCCAGACATCGTGGTTCATCCGATGAGATCATCATGGAACATGTGGGAACCAACATGGGTATCTAGACCCCGTTGTTTGTTATTGGCCGGGGAGATGTCTCGGTCATGTCTTGCATGATTCCCGAACCCGTAGGGTCTACACACTTAAGGTTCGGTGACTCTAGAGTTGTTATGGGAAACAATATGCAGTTACCGAATGTTGTTCGTAGTCTTGGATGAGATCCCGGATGTCATGAGGAGTTTAGGAATGGTCCAGAGGTGAAGATTTATATATGGGAAGTCATCATACGGTCACCGAAAGTGTTCGGGGGTTTATCGGTATTGTGCCAGGACCACCAAAGGGGTTCCGGGGGTCCACCGGGAGGGTCCACCTGCCCCGGAGGGCCCTATGGGCTGTATGTGGAAGGGAACCATCCCCTAAGTGGGATGGGTGCCATCCCCCCTGGGGCCCATGCGCCTAGGGTTGGGGAGGAACCCTAAAGGGGGCGCCCCCTCCCCTTGGCCTCCGCCCCCTTCCCCCTTCGCCCTATAAATAGAGGGGTGGAGGGAGGGCAGCAACACCACATCCAAGGCGCAACCCTCCCCCTCTCTAACACCCCTCCTCCTCCTCCGTTGAGCTTGGCGAAGCCCTGCCGGAGAACTGCAAGCTCCACCACCACGCCGTCGTGCTGCCGGAGCTCTTTCCCAACTTCTCCTTCCCCCTTGCTGGATCAAGAAGGAGGAGACGTCCCCGGGCTGTACGTGTGTTGAACGTGGAGGCGCCGTTGTTTGGCGCTTAGATCGGAATCAACCACGATCTGAATCGTTGCGAGTACGACTCCTTCATCTGCGTTCTTGTAACGCTTCCACATCGCGATCTTCAAGGGTATGAAGATGCACTCCCCTCTCTCTCGTTCCTAGTCTCTCCATAGATTGATCTTGGTGATGCGTAGAAAATTTTAATTCTCCAACGATCCCCAACACTAAAAGATGTTCGAGCCCTGCTAGCTGACGCCGTCAAGGACAATAGGAGGCTACAAGGCGGCATATTCATTATGTTTTTGACCTCACCTTTATGCATTTCAGCGAAGAAATGATCTGACAGATTGATGTCTGCATGTATGCTGACTGGCCGTCCCGAAGAGGAAATGGTCGGCTCTCAAGGCGACCTTCTGCAAGAGCTATCCCAATTGCACGAGCGAGCTCGGCAAGCAATGCGGAGCATTGACAAAGCTTTGTGGCCGACCGCCTCTCCTCCAGGAAGTATGGAGGATCTTTTGAAGCTATTCTAGGGAGCTCGGCAGCACTTCCGATTATGGAAGATATCGGCCTGCCGAGAAGGTGCGCGAGAGGCTTGGGCCATGGTAAAAACATGGTACACCAAGCTCTATTTGAATCATATGGCCCGTGTCAGACCTAAGGGGCGGATGGAAAAGAAATTCCAGTTAGTTTGGTATATGACCAAGTAAAGGTAGCCGCCACATATTCCCAACAGGATTGTAAGCTAGACAACCTATTAGACGGCATAGAGGAAGAAGTTTTTGAGTCTAAATGACTATGTACTTCGATTGACAAATTTGTCCCTAGCCGGATTGTAAAACAATTGTCATGGCAGACCTTTTCGCTTCGACCTCTGGACCCGAAGGCTCGGAGTGTTCTCGAATACCCGCTAAGTAATATAAACCGGGGTATGCGTGGAAACCAGGCGTAGGGGTCATAGATGCTTGAACAGACAAGTTGTATCTGGCTAGCTATGTTATAGTTCATGTTGATTGCAAGAAACATCTTCCAGGGAGAATAGTTCCGTTAGGGGTTCCTTTCCCTGGGCGGATATGCGTTAATATGCATGTCCGAACTGGGATTTGAAAAATCATAGTATGCGTAACATCTGGGGGTTCATGGTATGATGAAGGTAAAACGTCTTTAGTCCGCCGATCGAATATTCCCTTAAGAACGCTAGCTTTCGGCTTCACCCAGTCTGAGGTACACATCTGGATGACCCGGCAGTAACAATTGCAAAGGTGCTCCCTTTATGCCCTAGCCAAATAAACGGGAACGTAGGGCATAAGCACAGGACCCAGGCAACCCAGCTTAGCCAAAACTTAAGTCATAACAATGCATATAATGGCAAAGAAAAGGTACATATGCGGGAGAGGACACATATGTGTTGAGCTTGATACTCGGGAAAATAATAATAAGCTTCTGTAAGAGAAGGCCCCAGATATTATGAGTGTATACATTTAAGGATGTGCACATCATAGGTGTGCGGTTTAGCCGCACAAGAGCTAAAGAGATAAACGAAAAGTTAAAGAGAAAGAAAGAAAATAATGGAAACAAAGGGAGAAGGAGACAAACAAAGAGTCCGGCTTTAGGCGTAGAATCTTCGGAGTCTAGCGGCATTCCACGGGTTTGGCTCTAAGCGGTTGTCTGATGCATCACGCAGGCGGTACACTCCTCCAGTGAGAACTTCATCTATGATGAAGGGACCCTCCCACTCGGGCTTGAGTTTGTCCTTTTTCTTCTCTAGTAAGCGTAGAACGAGTTCGCCAACGTTATAAGTCTTGACCCGCACTTCCCTGCTTTGATATCTGCAAGCCAGCTGTTGATAAAATGCGGAACGGGTTTTTGCAACATTGCGCTCCTCCTCCAGGGCATCTACGCCGTCCTGCCGATCAAGCTCGGCCTCTTTCTCTTCATACATGCGCACTCTAGGTGAGTCATGAATAATGTCGCAGGGCAACACAGCCTCTGCGTCGTACACCATGAAAAAATGTGTATATCCGATAGTGCGATTGGGCGTGGTCCGCAGCCCCCAGAGTGCGGAGTCAAGCTCCTCAACCCAGTGCTTGTCTGGTTCTTTCAAAGACCACACTAGTCTAGGCTTAATGCCGCTCATAATAAGACCATTAGCTCATTCGACTTGACCGTTTGTTTGTGGATGATAGACTGAGGCGTAATCAAGTTTAATGCCCAATTTAGCACACCAAGATTTCACTTCATCGGCTATGAAATTGGAGCTGTTGTCAGTGATGATGTTGTGTGGGACACCATAACGGTGCACGACACCAGATATAAAGTCGATCACCGGTCCAGCTTCGGTCGTTTTCACTGGTTTAGCCTCTATCCACTTGGTGAATTTATCTACCATGAGTAGAAGATATTTTTTCTTATGGCTCCCTCCTTTAAGGGGTCCCACCATATCAAGCCCCCAGACCGCAAAAGGCCAAGTAATGGGGATTGTTTGTAGTGTAGTAGGTGGCATATGGCTTTGATTGGCGAAGAGCTGGCATCCGACGTAACGTTGGACCAAGTCCTGGGCGTCTGCTCAGGCCGTCGGCCAGAAGAAACCTGTACGGCCTTACTTACAAGGGCCCGAGCCGCGGCGTGGTGACCGCCGAGGCCAGCATGGATTTCAGCCAGGAGCTGTCGTCCTTCTTCTTCGGAGATAATCTTTGAAGGACTCCGGTAGCACTTTTCTTGTAGAGCTCTCCGTCGTGGACCTTGTAGGCTTTCGAGCGCCGAACAATGCAGTGAGCCTCATTCTGGTCCGTCGGGAGCTCTCGTCTATTAAGGTAGGCCAAGAATGGTTCGGTCCATGGGGCAATTACTGCCATTATTAGATGTGCCAATGGTGTTATTTCGGTGGCTGAGCCCCCGATCGTATCGGTATTGTGTTCGGAATCTGGGGGTATAGTTCGATCTAGACTAGTGTTGCCGCACTCATCCTGCCATACCACGGATGGCTTGAAGAGCATTTCCAAAAAGATGTTATGCGGGACGGGGTCGCGCTTGGCACCCATGCGAGCGAGGACGTCCGTCGCTTGATTACTCTCTCGAGCCACGTGATGGAACTTGAGTCCCTCGAACCGTGTTGATATTTTGAGTACGGCGTTATGATAGGCAGCCATCTTCGGGTCCTTGGCATCAAAGTCTCCATTTATCTGGGATATTGCAAGGTTTGAATCCCCGCACACCTCTAGGCGTTGTATGCCCATGAAGGTAGCCATCCGAAGACCGTGCAATAAAGCCTCGTATTCGGCTGCATTGTTGGAGTCTGTGTACAATATTTGGAGTGCATACTAGACTGTGTCTCCAGTGGGCAGTGGGGGACGTTAAAATGACGCCTGCTCCTAAACCAGCCAGCATTTTAGAGCCATCGAAGTACATGACCCAGTTGGAATATGTGTCATACTCTTTAGGGAGTTAGGCCTCTGTCCATTCGGCGACGAAGTCGGCCAATACTTGGGATTTGATGGCCTGGCATGGTTTGTATGTTATGTCAAATGGTAGGAGCTCAATAGCCCACTTGGCAATCCGACCCGTAGTGTCGTGGTTATTTATTATGTCATTAAGTGGTACTTCGGAAGCCACTGTAATCGAGCACTCTTGGAAATAGTGTCGTAGCTTCCGGGATGCCATGAATACCCCATATGCTATCTTTTGGTAATGAGGGTACCGGGATTTGCATGGTGCAAGGACCGTGGATAAGTAGTATACCGGTTTCTAGAGTGGGAACTTGTGTCCGTCCTCCTCTCGCCCAACGACAAGCACTGCGCTCACCACCTGGTGCGTTGCAGAGATGTATAATAACATTAGTTCACCGACGTTTGGCGCGGCCAGGATTGGGTTGCTCGCTAAAAGAGCCTTTATTTCCTCCAGTCCGGTCGTTGCTGCTTCCGTCCACTCGAAGTGGTCGGTAAGTCGGAGAATGCAATAAAGTGGCAATGCTTTTTCTCCAAGTCTGGAGATAAAGCGACTTAAAGTTGTCATGCATCCTGCTAGTTTTTGGACCTGTTTAAGGTCGGTTGGTGTAGCCAATTGTGACAAAGCTTAAATTTTGGCTGGATTTGCCTCAATTCCTCTGTTGGAAACGATGAAGCCCAGCAGCTTTCCGGCGGGAACGCGAAAACACACTTTTCCGGATTGAGCTTAATGTCATATGCCCGGAGGTTGTCGAATGTGAGACGCAAGTCGTCTATTAACGAGTCGACGTGTTTGGATTTGATGACGACGTCATCCACATATGCTTCCACTGTCTTGCCGATTTGTTTCTCCAAGCATGTTTGAATCATGCGTTGGTAGGTGGCGCCGGCGTTTTTAAGCCCAAAGGGCATAGTGTTGAAGCAGAAAGGCCCGTATGGGATGATGAATGCCGTTGCGCCTTGATCGGATTCCTTCATTTTAATTTGATGGTATCCAGAGTATGCATCAAGAAAACACAGTGAATCGTGCCCTGCAGTAGCATCAATAATCTGATCGATGCTGGGAAGGGGGAAGGGATCCTTAGGGCAAGCCTTATTGAGGTCTTTGAAGTCGACTGAGGGAGTCCTGGATTAGGGGGTCTCCGGACAGCCAGACTATATCCTTTGGTCGGACTGTTGGACTATGAAGATACGAGATTGAAGACTTCGTCCCGTGTCCGGATGGGACTCCACTTGGCATGGAAGGCAAGCTAGGCAATACGGATATGGATATCTCCTCCTTTCTAACCGACCTTGTGTAACCCTAGCCTCCTCCGGTGTCTATATAAACCGGAGGGTTTAGTCCGTAGGACAACATACAATCATACCATAGGCTAGCTTCTAGGGTTTAGCCTCTCTGATCTTGTGGTAGATCTACTCTTGTACTACTCATATTATCAAGAATAATCAAGCAGGACGTAGGGTTTTACCTCCATCAAGAGGGCCCGAACCTGGGTAAAACATCGTGTCCCCTGCCTCCTGTTACCATCCGCCTTAGACGCACAGTTCGAGACCCCCTACCTGAGATCCGCCGGTTTTGACACTGACATTGGTGCTTTCATTGAGAGTTCCTCTGTGTCGTCACCGTTAGGCTTGATGGCTCCTTCGATCATCGATAGCGATGCAGTCCAGGGTGAGACTTTTCTCCTCGGATAGATCTTTGTATTTGGCGGCTTCGCGCTGCGGGCCAACTCGCTTGGCCATCTAGAGCAGATCGAGAGTTACGCCCCTGGCCACCAGGTCAGGTTTGGAAGCTTAAACTACTCGGCCGACATCCGTGGAGACTTGATCTTCGACGGATTTGAGCCCTTGCCGAGTGCGCCGCACAGTCACGATGAGCATGATTTAGCTCTACCATCGGACAGTGTTCAGGAGACCGCGTCGGCAACCGCTCCGACCCTCAATTCGGAGCCAATTGCGCCATCCATGGACGGGTGGATAGACCCCGCCACGGAAGCCGTATTCTCAGCGGCAATCGAGCCGAGTATCGACCTTACCCTTCACGGGAGCCGTGACGCCGAACTGGCGGACTCTTCCCAGGCCACGGACTCCGAACCGCCTACGCCCGTGCCTATTGAATCTGACTGGGCGCTGATCATGGAGTTCACCTCCGCGGATATCTTTCAGCACTCGCCCTTCAGCGACATACTGAACTCATTAAGGTCTCTCTCCCTGTCAGGAGAGTCCTGGCCGAACTATGTTCCGCAGGATTGGGATGCGGATGACAAAGAAATTCGCTGCCCACCCACCACACACTTAGTAGCCACTGTCGACAATTTGACCGACATGCTCGATTTCAACTCCGAAGACATCGACGGTATGGACGACGACGCGGGAGACGAAGAGGAACCACTACCCATAGGGCACTGGACAACCACCTCATCATATGATATATACATGGTGGACACACCCAAAGAAGGCAATGGCGACAAGACAACGGAGGATGACCCCTCCAAGAAGCAACCCAAGTGCCGACGTCAGCGGCGCCGCTCTAAGTCTTGCCAAAGCAAAAGCGGTGACACTGGCACAGGAGATAATAGCACTCCGGACAGTGCTGAAGACGACAACAATCCCCTCCAGCAAGATTTAGAGCAGGAGGATGGAGAATCCAGCCCTCCTGAGAGAGCGGCGGATGGAGAGGCGGAGGATGACAATTACATGCCTCCCTCCGAAGACGAGGCAAGCCTCGACGACGACGAATTTGTCGTGCTGGAGGATCCCGCCGAGCAAGAGAGCTTCAAGCACCGGCTTATAGCCACGGCAAATAGCCTTAAGAAAAAGCAGCAGCAGCTTCAAGCTGATCAAGATTTGCTAGCTGACAGATGGACTGAAGTCCTTGCGGCCGAGGAATATGAACTCGAACGCCCCACCAAGAGTTACCCAAAGCGCAGGTTGCTACCCCGACTGGAGGAGGAAGCATTAAAACCTACATCTCCAGCAGATGACACGGCTGATCGGCCACCTCATGGCCGCGACAGAGAGGCATTTCGGCCAAAAACTCAGCCCGCACCCCGACGCCACTCAAATAAAAATGACAAGGCACGGGGAAACACGCTAGACCTGCGAGACATATTGGAGGACAAAGAAAAACACGCAAGATCGATCTACGGATCACGAGGGCGCGCCACTATGCGAGACGATAACCGTCACGCTGGATACAGTAAAAGTAAATCCGGCCGGGCCAAACACAGCGGACAAGACTCATCCGAGCTGCGTTGCGACATAGCCCACTACAGAGGCACCGCACACCCCATATGCTTCACAGACGAAGTAATGGATCACCAAATCCCAGAGGATTTCAAACCTGTAAATATCGAATCATACGACGGCACAACAGATCCTGCGGTATGGATCAAGGACTTCCTCCCACACATCCACATGGCCCGCGGTGACAATCTACACGCCATCAAATACCTCCCACTCAAGCTCAAAGGACCAGCTCGGCATTGGCTCAACAGCCTGCCAGCAGAATCCATTGGTTGTTGGGAAGATTTGGAAGCCGCATTCCTCGACAACTTCCAGGGCACTTATGTGCGACCACCAGATGTCGATGACTTGAGTCACATAATTCAGCAGCCAGAGGAATCAGCCAGGCAATTTTGGACACGATTCCTGACAAAGAAAAATCAAATAGTCGACTGTCCGGATGCAGAGGCCCTAGAAGCTTTTAAGCACAACATCCGTGACGAGTGGCTCGCCCGGCACCTTGGCCAGGAAAAGCCAAAATCCATGGCAGCCCTCACGACAGTCATGACCCGCTTTTGCCCGGGAGAAGACAGTTGGCTGGCTCGCAGCAATAACATATCAAAGAACCGCGGTACTTCAGATACCAAGGATAGCAATGGTAGGTCACGTCACAAAAAACATAATCGTCGCGTCCATAGCGACAATACTGAGGATACAGCAGTCAATGCCGGATTCAGAGGCTCTAAACCCAGTCAGCGGAAAAAGCCATTCAAAAGAAGCACTCCGGGCCCATCCAGTTTGGACCGTATACTCGATCGCTCATGCCAAATACATGGCACCCCCGACAAGCCAGCGAACCACACCAACAGGGAATGTTGGGTGTTCAAGCAGGCCGGCAAGTTAAACGCCGAAAACAAAGATAAGGGGCTACATAGCGATGACGAGGAGGAGCCCCAGCAGCTGAACACCGGAGGGCAGAAGAGGTTCCCCCCACAAGTGTGGACGGTGAACATGATATACGCAACCCACATCCCCAAGAGGGAGCGGAAGCGTGCATTAAGGGATGTATATGCGTTGGAGCCAGTCGCCCCAAAGTTCAACCCATGGTCCTCATGTACGATCACCTTCGATCGCGGGGACCATCCCACTAGTATCCTTCATGGCAGATTCGCCGCACTGGTCCTAGACCCAATCATTGACAGATTTCACCTCACTCGAGTCCTTATGGACGGCGGCAGCAGCCTGAACCTGCTTTATCAGGACATAGTGCGCAAAATGGGTATAGACCCCTCAAGGATCGAACCCACAAAAACGACCTTCAAAGGCGTCATACCAGGTGTAGAGGCCCATTGCACAGGCTCAGTCACACTGGAAGTGGTCTTCGGATCCCCAGATAACTTCCGGAGCGAGGAGTTAATCTTCGATATAGTCCCGTTCCGAAGCAGCTATCATGCACTGCTCGGGCGAACCGCATTTGCGAGATTCAACGCGGTGCCACACTATGCATATCTCAAGCTCAAGATGCCAGGACCTCGGGGGGTCATCTCAGCCAATGGAAACACAGAGCGCTCTCTCCGCACAGAGGAGCACACTGCGGCCCTCGCAGCAGAAGCGCAAAGCAGCCTCTTAAGGAAATCCACCAGTTCGGCGGTTAAAGACCCGGACACCTTCAAGCGCGCCCGGAGTAATCGGCAACAAGACCGACTGGCACGTTCCGAGCTCGCATAGCAATGCGGCCCCCACCCCAGTACCAGCCAAACGACAAAATCCATGCCACGCGTACATAATTACGCATTGAAAATACCATGGGCACAAGTGGGGAGGGGGGCACGACTACGGCATGCCCCAAGACGCGGCTCAACCGCACTAGGGGCTTCCCGTTTTGTTATTTTTCTCTCTTTTAGGACTTTAATCTCTGGAAACCCCGCCCGGCAGTACGATTGCCGGACACACGATGCAACAACCAAGGAGGCAGAAAGCTACGTCGCACCACGGAACTCCCAGGTGGTCTCTGATAACGAGTGACATACTTGCTTTAAATACCATTCCTCAGGTTACCCTTGGAGGGGACATGTCAAATAGTCCTACTTTTTGCTTATCGCACTACTTGTATCATTCTGCTTCGACGCACCTTTTTGAATAAACAATGCATAGCACTAGACTATTACCGCATTCTCTATTCTTTCTTTTTTTGATATATATATATACATATATATATATATATATGTATGTATATATATATATATGTTCATTCATGACATTCAGCACCTGTACACTCTGGTACGGCCAATACGCCAGGGGCTTAAGCGTACCCCATAATACGGCGTGAGAAGTCCGAACACTTTCGACAGTGCGGCACCCCGAACTTATAGCATTATATGCATCAACTCCGAATCATGTCTTGGGTCAATAGTTGGGTTTGCCCGGCTCCCATGTTTTGGTACCTTACGTTCCGCTATATCGGCTAATGTAGCACTGGAAGAACTACTGCGATTGTGCCCCGGTTCATCTGGGCTAAGCACCTCAGTAGAGAAAGCTAAAACTGACTGTCATGATAAGGCGAGAGCTGGTCGCTGTTCGAGAGGTCTCAAGTCCCTAAAGACTTATGCCGCTTAGAGCGAGGAGTCAGCTTTGTCCGGCTTAAGGCGTGTATAGCGCCCCGAATTCGGCCTTCCAAATACTAGGGGCTTCGCCAAAATTTAAAATTGTAGACTTCTATGGCTAAGTGAGAGTGATAAAGTATTATAGTCCGATTGCCTTGTTCGTTGTGCTGAGTACCTCCCTCGAAGGACCCAACAATGGGAAAAAGAGTGCTCAGATTTATCCCAAACACCCCAGCACTCGTGGCATGGGGGCAGAAGCCGACGACTGGCCATCTCTCAGATTTAACAAACAGCCGCACAGAAGGTAATATTTTAAATTCAAACAAGCGTTGCATAGCGCATATGAACAAGTTTTCATAATACAGGATCACACGAGCAAGTTCATTCAAAAATTACATCCTTTGCACACTCGTCCTCCACAAGACGGGCACCCTTCAGGACACCCTTATAATACATCTCAGGGTGGTGATGCTCCTTGCCCTGCGGCGGCCCCTCCTTCACCAGCTTCTCGGTGTCCATCTTGTCCCAGTGCACCTTCGCACGGGCAAAGGCCCGGCGTCCACCTTCGATGCAGACGGACCGCTTTATGACCTCCAGCCGTGGGCAGGCATCCACAAGCCGCCTCACCAAGCCGAAGTAGCTGTTGGGAAGGGAGTCGCCAGACCACATCCGGACATTAAGGCCCCTCATGGCCTGTTCGGCTGCCTTGTGCAGCTCGACCAGTTGCTTCAGCTGGTCGCTCATAGGCATCGGATGTTCGGTCCCAGTATACTGAGACCAGAACAACTTCTCCGCCGAGCTTCCCTCCTCGGCCTGGTAATATTTTGCGGCATCCGACACACTGTGGGGCAAATCTGCGAATGCTCCTGGAGAGCTCCGGACTCGGGTAAGTAACAAGTAAGTTACTTTCACATGCTTGCTTTGCATATTGAATGCCTTACCCGCCGCTATCTTCCTCATCGCCTCAATTTCCTGGAGGGACTTTTGGGCTTCAGCCTTGGCATGCTTTGTGCTCTCGAGGGCCGCGGCAAGCTCGGACTCTCGCGTCTTCGAGTCAAGCTCCAAAGCCTCGTGCTTCTTCACGAGAGCCTGGAGCTCTTGCTGCACCTCGCCCACCCGTGCCTCTTGTTTTTCCTGCTAGGTGCGCTCCTTGGCCGCTTTGTTTTCGGCCTCGGACAACGCTTGCTTCAGGGTCGCCACTTCGGTCGTGGCCCCTGGCACATCCATGATGATCCTATCATTTCGCAACCGCATCTTTATATATATTGAATGCCTTACCCGCCGCTATCTTCCTCATCGCCTCAATATATATATATATATATATATATATATACATATATATATATATATATATATATGGACAAGGCATTACTTACCTTTGTTCTCCTCGAGCTGCCTCTTGGCAAGGCCGAGCTCTTTCTCAGACCGCTCGAGGTTCTGCTTCAGTGCGGCGACCTCCGCAGTAAGTGCGGCAGAGGTCAGCAGCGAAGCCTGCATACGCATACATACATACTTATATTAGACTCCTGCAGATGTTATTTGATCCTCTATTCGGCTTTTCTTTGTGAACACCAAACAGAGCATCAAGGGCTACTGTCTATGCGGTAATATTTTCCTATATTTTAAATACTTACCTCAAAGCCTGTTAGAAGGCTAGCACAGGCTTCAGTCAGTCCGCTCTTGGCGGACTGAACCTTCTTGATCACCGCACTCATAATAGTGCGGTGCTCTTCGTCGATGGAAGCGCCGCGAAGCACTCCCAGCAGGTCGTCCGGTGCCTCTGGATGGACAGAGGTCACCGGCACGGACGGCTTGCCCCTCTTGGAAGGGGGCCGCCTGCCCAAGTCCGGAACCACTGGAGGTTCTGGCACGGTGTTCGGCTGAGGGCCGAACTTGGAGCCCCTAGGAGCCTTGCTCCCTTTGCTCCTGGAGTCCGGAAGGTCGCCTTGAGGCGCCTCCGGGACTATCTCCCCCCGGTTCGGTGCCCCTTGAGACAATACCTCGACATTGTCCGTAGGGCGAGGAGAGGAGGCGGATGGAAGTGGATCGCTATCCATATCCGACGAGTCCAAGGAACCGCCCGGCGAAGATACGTTGATACGGGCTCGGGGCGGACTGCATGATCATATTCGACGTTAGGAGAAGCAGTGCAACAAGAGTATGCTATGAGTTACTCTGGTATCCGAATACTTACGACTTCGCCGGGGTCTTGGCCCTGAGTAACCACTCGTCTTCTCTGTCGGTGGCGGTGGTGGAACAGTCCGGAAGGAGAGTCCTTCCCTTCTTGGACCCTTTGGCCTCCCCGGTTGGGGCGGCCTTCCTTTTCTTGTCTCCCCCGGCTGGAGGGGGAGAGTCTTCATCTTCCTCCTCCTCGTTTTCACGTGAGGAGTGCGTCTCGGAGTTATCAGACGATGAGTCTGATACCACCTGGCGCCAGGAACTCTTTCGGGTTCCCTTGGCCTTCTTCTTGGTCTTCTCTGGCACCTCATAAGGCCGGAGTCCGCATCTCCGTCAGGAGAGCGTCCGCAGGGTCTTCGGGCAGAGGGGCCGGACGGTTAATCTGCTCCGATGTCTCCACCCAGTCCTGTCAAAGGCATGGGAGCTCAGACCCCGCACATGGTTAGGCTATGGGAAATAAATACCCTACCAGATGTACAGAACTTACAGGATTAGCAGGGCGCTTTGCGCTTAGCCCGCGGTCCTCGGTAAGAGAAGGAGGGACCTCGGCACCCTTGAACAGCACCTTCCAGACGTCCTTATGCGTCGTGTCGAAGAGCTCGCGTAGAGTCTGGTGCTGGGCCGGGTCGAACTCCCATAAGTTGAAAGCTCGTTGTTGACACGGGAGGATCCGGTGGAAGAGCATGACCTGGACTATGTTGACAAGCTTAAGTTTCTTGCTTATCATGTTCCGGATACACTTCTAGAGTCCATCCAGCTCCACCGATGAACCCCCAGACAGGCCCTTCTCCTTCCAGGAAGCGAGCCGCATGGGGATTCTGGATCGAAACTCGGGGGCCGCCACCCAGTTGGTGTCGCGCGGCTCGGTGATGTAGAACCACCCCGATTGCCACCCCTTTATGGTCTCCACGAAGGAGCCCTCGAGCCATGTAACGTTAGGCATTTTTCCCACCATGGCTCCGCCGCATTCCACTTGTTGGCCGCCTACTACCTTCGGCTTGATATTGAAGGTCTTCAGCCATAGGCCGAAGTGGGGCCGGATGCGGAGAAAGGCCTCGCACACGACGATACGCCAAGATGTTGAGGATGAAATTCGGGGCCAAATCATGAAAGTCCATCCCATAATAGAACATGAGGCCGCAGACGAATGGATGGAGGGGAAACCCCAGTCCGCGGACGAAGTGGGGGAGGAAAACCACCCTTTCGTGAGGTTCCGGGGTAGGGACGATCTGCCCCGCGGCTGGCAGCCGGTGCGCGATATCCGCGGCTAAGTATCCGGCCCCGCGTAGTTTTTTTATATGTCCCTCCATGACGGAGGAGACCATCCACTTGCCTCCCGCTCCGGACATGTTTGGAGAGAGTTGAGGAGAATGATGTGGACTTGGGCGCTGGAGCTCGAGTGCGCAAGAATGGATGAGCAAGGAGGAAGAAGGCATGGGTCAAAAAAGGTGAACCCTTATCCCTTTATAAGGGCGGACTAAACTATGCGCCCCCATTGGCCTGGTAAAACTCGCTTATCCCCCAAGCGCCGTAATTGATGGCGCGGTTGGGTTACCCACGTCCATATTAATGGGAATCCCGTAATAAGGGGACACGATCTCTGCTTAGACAAGACGTGCCAAGGAAACCGCCTCGCGGAACACGCTGAGATAGGTTGTGAAAAATGATTCGAATAAAGACCTGGCTGTGGTGTGATGTCACGCTACGGGGTACGTCAGCAGATCAGATTTGTGGAAATATTATTCTCTCTATGATGGTATGTGGAACTTATTTTGCAGGGTCGGACACTATCCTTGTATTCAAACTCTTCCGTGGTGTATTCGGAGGAGGAACCCGCCTTGCAATGCCGAAGACAACACTGCACGCCGGACTCATCGTCATTGAAGCCTGGTTCAGGGGCTACTGAGGGAGTCCTGGATTAGGGGGTCTCCAGACAGCCGGACTATATCCTTTGGCCGGACTGTTGGACTATGAAGATACGAGATTGAAGACTTCGTCCCGTGTCCGGATGGGACTCTACTTGGCGTGGAAGGCAAGCTAGGCAATACGAATATGAATATCTCCTCCTTTGTAACCGAGCTTGTGTAACCCTAGCCTCCTCCGGTGTCTATAGAAACCGGAGGGTTTAGTCCGTAGGACAACATACAATCATACCATAGGCTAGCTTCTAGGGTTTAGCCTCTCTGATCTCGTGGTAGATCTACTCTTGTACTACTCATATTATCAAGAATAATCAAGCAGGACATAGGGTTTTACCTCCATCAAGAGGGCCCGAACCTGGGTAAAACATCATGTCCCCTGCCTCCTGTTACCATCCGCCTTAGATGCACAGTTCGGGACCCCCTACCCAAGATCCGCCGGTTTTGACACCGACATCGACGCACAGGCGCCAGGATTTGTCCTTCTTTGGTACCATCACCAGGTTTTCTAGCCAGTCCGAGTGTTTTATTTATCTGATGAATCCGGCCTCGATTAACTTGGCTAGCTCCTCCCCCATGGCTTGTCGTTTAGGTTCGGAAAAGCGTCGTAGTGTTTGCTTGACTGGCTTATACCCCTTTAATATATTGAGGCTGTGTTCGGCCAGCCTGCGTGGGATTCCTGGCATATCAGAAGGGTGCCAGGCGAATATATCCCAGTTCTCGCGCAGGAACGTTCGTAGTGCAACGTCAACCATTGGGTCCAGCTGTGCCCCCATGGAGGCTGTCTTCTTGGAGTCCGTCGGGTGGACTTGAAATTTGACTATTTCATCTGCTAGTTTGAAGGAGGTGGATTTTGGAGGCTTATCAAGGATTACGGCATCCCTGTCCACCGTAGAGCGTAATGCGGTTAGCTCTTCGGCCACAAGGGCCTCGGACAGTGCCTCGAGGGCTAGGGATGTTGTTTTGTTCTCGGCACGGAGGGCTATGTCCGGATCACTAGCAAGAGTGATAATACCGTTGGGCCCGGGCATCTTGAGCTTCATATACCCATAATGAGGTATAGCTTGAAAGCGTGTGAATGCATCTCGCCCCAACAGGGCATGATATCCACTATTGAAAGGGGCCACTTGGGAGGTTATCTCTTCGGACCGATAGTTCTCTGCATGTCGAATACTACATTGAGTGTAATTTTCCCCGCGCATCGTGCCTCCCGGCTGGTGATGATCCCTCGGAAGGTTGTATTACTATGCTTGATGTGGTTCCTGTCTATTTCCATTTTATTCAGTGTGTCCTCGTAGATGAGGTTTAGTCCGCTGCCACTGTCCATGAGCACTTTAGTGAGCCGAAAGCCATCCACAATTGGATAGAGGACCAAGACGGCTGGTGCCCGGACTGACCAGATTTTTGGTTCATCACTGGCGTTGAAAGTTATGGCCGTGTCGTTCCAAGGATTTATTGTTGCGACTTGGCAGACTTCGGCGAGGTCGCGGAGTGCCCTCTTGCGCCGATTGTTTGAAGCGAAAGTCTCGAAGACTGTCAATACTCTGTGGTCGTAGTGTTCCGGGGGGAGTTGCTCCATAGTGTTTTTGGTGAGGATATCATCTCCGCTCTTGGACACTTGCCAGAGTATCCAACATTCTCTAAGGCTATGGGTTGGTATGGTATCCAATGTTGTGTGTATTTTGCATGGCCTATCAAGCCATCCCTCCATAACGGTTCCACGCCTCGCGATGGGCTTTGATTTCTTTACTACTGGGTCGGGTGCCCCGCGAGGGTACATCCTTTTTGCCCGGACGGGGGGTTGAGAGGAAACCATTGGTTCCCAGCGAGCTGCTTGAGCTTTCCAGGCGCTTTCCATTGTGCGGTACTTTTGTACTATGGTTGCCAAGTCAGCGAAGTGTGATACGTAACGGCTTTTGATGGCATTAAGGATTCCTTTGTTCGTGCAATTATTGTAGAATACTAAGATCGCGTCTTCGTCGCGGCAATCTTTAATTTTGTCTTTGATAAGGAGGAATCTGGCCCAAAAGTGATGGACTGTTTCCTGAGACTGTTGTTGTATGCACATGAGGTCGCGCATATCTAGGTGGGTGGCTGGCTTTAGATCCGAACCCTGACGCAATTTGAGATTCGGAGTCTGAGGAACTTCCGAGCTTAACAGTTCTGGCTCCGGGATATCAACCGATTTTTCAGGTCCCTCGTCTGATTCTATATTCGGAGGACCGGGCGTGTTGTTCTGCGGACGGGTATCCAGATCTTTGAGCTTGGAAATCCAAACATAGTTCTTCCTCAATATAAAGGAAGAGTTGTTGATTTGCTCCTCTACAACCTCTAGCTGATGGGTGATCGGCAGAGATTTGATTTCTCTCTGGTCGGGTTTAAGCCCAATCTTATCGTAGTCCGTAGCGACCCCCAAGGCGGCGATGCGATCGAGGAGCTCATTTAAAGACGATAACTCTGTCGGATCCATCCATTTGGAGTATTCGGGGTCAACATGAAGGCGATTTTCGATGACCCGAGAAGTCATCGTTGGCTTAATGGTCGGACGGGCAGTCATGGTAAAGCCGCCTAGCCGGAGGGTTTGGCCTGAGGCCAGGGCTCCTCCAGAGGTGATACTGTCCTTGATAACAAGGCGAGCCATCAACTCTGTCTTCGACGTCACAGAGGAACTATCAATGAAAGCACCAACGTCGGTGTCAAAACCGGCGGATCTCGGGGAGGGGGTCCCAAACTATGCGTCTAAGGTTGATGGTAACATGAGACAGGGGACACGAAGTTTTACCCAGGTTCGGGCCCTCCTGATGGAGGTAATACCCTACGTCCTACTTGATTGATATTGATGAGTATGGGGGTTACAAGAGTTGATCTACCACAAGATCGTAATAGCTAAACCCTAGAAGTCTAGCCTGTCAGATTATGATTGCCCCTACGGATTAAACCCTCCGGTTTATATAGACACCGGAGGGGCCTTGATGTCTACTACACAACCTTCTTCTTGTAGACGTTGTTGGGCCTCCAAGTGCAGAGGTTTGTAGGACAGTAGCAAATTTCCCTCAAGTGGATGACCTAAGGTTTATCAATTCGTAGGAGGCGTAGGATGAAGGTGGTCTCTCTCAAGCAACCCTGCAACCAAATAACAAAGAGTCTCTTATGTCCCCAACACACCCAATACAATGGTAAATTGTATAGGTGCACTAGTTCGGCGAAGAGATGGTGATACAAGTGGTATATGGATAGTAGATATAGGTTTTTGTAATCTAAAAATATAAAAACAGCAAGGTAACTAATGATAAAAGTGAGCGTAAACGGTATTGCAATGATAGGAAACAAGGCCTAGGGTTCATACTTTCACTAGTGCAAGTTCTCTCAAAAATAATAACATAATTAGATCATATAACTATCCCTCAACATGCAACAAAGAGTCACTCCAAAGTCACTAATAGCGGAGAACAAATGAAGAGATTATGGTAGGGTACGAAACCACCTCAAAGTTATCCTTTCTGATCGATCTATTCAAGAGTCTGTAGTAAAATAACACGAAGCTATTCTTTCCGTTCAATCTATCATAGAGTTCGTACTAGAATAACACCTTAAGACACAAATCAACCAAAACACTAATGTCACCTAGATACTCCAATGTCACCTCAAGTATCCGTGGGTATGATTATATGATATGCATCACACAATCTCAGATTCATCTATTCAACCAACGCAAAGTACTTCAAAGAGTGCCCCAAAGTTTCTACCGGAGAGTCAAGACGAAAACGTGTGCTAACCCCTATGGATAGGTTCATGGGCGGAACCCGCAAGTTGATCACCAAAACGTACATCAAGTGGATCAATAGAATACCCCATTGTCACCACGGGTATCCCATGCAAGACATACATCAAGTGTTCTCAAATCCTTAAAGACTCAATCCGGTAAGATAACTTCAAAGGGAAAAATCAATCCATTACAAGAGAGTAGAGGGGGAGAAACATCATAAGATCCAACTATAATAGCAAAGCTCGCAATACATCAAGATCGTGCCACCTCAAGAACACGAGAGAGAGAGAGAGATCAAACACATAGCTACTGGTACATACCCTCAGCCCCGAGGGTGAACTACTCCCTCCTCGTCATGCAGAGCGCCGGGATGATGAAGATGGCCACCGGTGATGGATCCCACCTCCGGCAGGGTGCCGGAACGGGTCTAGATTGGTTTTCGGTGGCTACGGAGGTTTTTGGCGGCGAAACTCCCGATCTATTCTATTCCCCGATCGTTTTAGGATGTATGGATATATATAGGCGGAAGAAATACATCAGGGGAGCCATGAGAGGCCCACGAGGGTGGAGGGCGCGCCCAGGGGGTGGGTGCTCCCCCTGCCTCGTGGCTTCCTCGTTGATCCCCCGACGTGCACTCCAAGTCTCCTGTATTGCTTTCTTTCCAAAAATAACTTTTCCGAAGGTTTCATTCCGTTTGGACTCCGTTTGATATTCCTTTTCTTCGAAACCCTAAAACAAGGAAAAACAGAAATTGGCACTGGGCTCTAGGTTAATAGGTTAGTCCCAAAAATCATATAAAATAGCATATAAATGCATATAAAACATCCTAGGTTGATAATATAATAGCATGGAACAATCAAAAATTATATATACGTTGGAGACGTATCAGGCCTAGGGTTGTACAAAGTCGGTTACATAGAGAGGAAATAGTACATCCGGCCGCCTAACTTGCCTTACACGCAAAGGAGAGTCCAAAGTCTTCTATCTTGTATCTTCATAGCCCAATAGTCCGGCCCATACCACACAGGTTGGACACCCGAGGACCCCTTAATCCAGGACTCCCCCAGTTGCCTCAAGTTATATTTGAAGGATGTGTCCTTTAGTTTTTCTTGAAGTCCATTTGTTGGTTTCAAGGATAGTATGTGATGACCAAGGTGCTATTCAAGGAATTATCGAAATATTGGTCATGTGAGAGGTTGATCAAGACTAATTCAAAGAGTGAATCAAGTTGATCAACACGCAAAGCTTACAAGATGTACCGAGAGGGATCAAGTGATCCCATGGTATAGTAAGCATTGTCCATTACGCTTTGTGTACTAACCCATGGTCTACATGAGAGTTCTATGTGAGGTTAGGTATGTTTACATGGGTTTGCATCAAGAGGAAGATCTCATACAACCCATGGAGGATGACGTCAAGTGGTGATCATCATCAAGATTGTGGTGTGCAAATTCAACTGGAGCATCACGAAGAGATCACGTCGTTGAAGCTTGTCGTCCATTGTCGTGACAATGGACATGTGAAAATGTACCGAATAGTGGCTCACCCATAGTGGAGTATGGGGGAGCAATCTACTAGTCTTCATCAAGCCAACACCATCAAGTAAGGTGGTCCAACTTGAGGAAGTCAAGATCGTCATCATCTAGGTCAAGTGGACTATGTGCACGGCAAAGGTTTGCCCTTAATAGGTTTTCCATTTTACCGGTCTCATGGTGGTAGTTGGGAGACCGGGTTGTAGGATCAATTGTTGTACTATCAAGGGGGGCTCTCAAGTGAGTAGCTTGATCGTATCGTTTGTTGAGAGCTCAAACCATTGCATCCTTGCATCATATTTCTTGGTTCTTGATTGGTGTTTCTCTTTGTGAGTTTTAGAGCTAATGAGCATCCTCATGACAAGCTTGAGTTCATCGAAAACGGAGTCCATATATGCTTATTCTATGATGTTTTTGATGTTGGGTTTTTTGTCAGTTCTTCATTCTTAGAGGTCTCACATCTCTATACCTTTGGCATTTTTCTTTGATAGCACTTGTCGTCTTCTGTCCAACAAGCTTGAGTTTGCTCAATTCGGAGCTTATATGCAGAAGTTATTAAAGTTTTGGTTTTTCTTCTATGGCGGTTGTACCGCTGGCTCAAGCGGTTGTACCACTGGACCAGTACTTCCGGCACAACTTCCGCCCTAGGGGTGATTCCCTAGGGTTTGCAGTCCTCAAGTGTTTGGCAAGCGGTTGTACCGCTGCCTTCGGGCGGTTTTGTACCGCCTGATGCATGGCAAACCCTAGGATTGTCGTCGGGCGGTTGTACCGACCCAATACCGCCCTACCATCGGAATATCTTTAGTTTTGGGGTGGTTGTTGGGTGGTGGTGGACCGGTAGTTTCCGGATGGCTTCGGTGCACCGGTACTACAGGTGACTGGAGCGGATGTACTCATCCAGACTTAGCCACCACAAGTACTTGGTCCTAGCAGTTGTACCAGTCCTAGTACCGCTCTAACTACCGGTCAGGGGTGACTCCCTATTGTTATGGAGTGGTAGTAGGGCGGTGGTATCCCGATAGTTCCCGGGTGGTTTCGGCCAATCGGTACTACCGGTGCAACCCTTAGTTGTACCGCCCGGTACTCTGCTTCAAGGGAACCTGCAAAAAGCGGTTGTACCAGTCCTTTGACCGATTGTACCGCCCCTGTGTTTTCTACAACATAGAGGGCAGATTTATGGGGTCCTATAAAAGGGGGGTCTTCTTCCCCATTGAACCTTATCATTGAGCTCGTATTTTCCACCCATTGTTGATTTTCTTCGAGCTTGCTATCTCTCAATCTTTCCAATGATTCTTGCTAGTTCTTGAGGGAAAAGAGGGAGGAGATTTAGATCCACATTTCCACCAATCACTTTCTCCTCTTTGTGAGGGAAACCCCTTGGATCTATATCTTGAAGTTCTTGGTGTTCTCCTTCTTGTTCTTCCTCTCATATTCCTCCATAGCTTTCGTTGCTTTGGTGGGATTTGAGAGTGAGGGACTTGGGCACTCCGTGTGCCCTTGCCGTTGCATTTGGTGCATCGGTTTGAGTTCTTCACGGTGATATGTGGAGGTGAAAGTTGAGAAACTTATTACTCTTGGGTGCTTGGTACCCTAGAGCTTGTTCCTCTTGGGTTCTTGGGCGCCTTAGACGGTTGGTGGTGCCTCAGAGCTCAATCATTGTGGTGTAAAGCTCCGGGAAAGCGTCGTGGTCTCCAATTAGGCTGTGGAGATTGCCTTGAGTAATTCGTACGGGTTTCGGTGACCGCCCCCAAGGGTTGTCAAAATGTACGGGTTCGGTGACCGTCCCCAAGGGTTGCCAATTGTACGGGTTCGGTGACCGCCCTCAAGGGCCTCTTAGTGGAATCACGACATCTTGCATTGTGCGAGGGTGTGAGAAGATTACGGTGGTCCTAGTGGCTTCTTGAGGAGCATTGTTCCTCCATACTGTTCCAAACGGAGATTAGCATCCTCAAGGGTGTGAACTTCGAGATACATCGTCGTCTTCGCGTGCCTCGGTTATCTCTTACCCGAGCCCTTTACTTATGCACTTTACTTTGTGATAACCATAGTGTTTCATGTTGTATATCTTGCTATCACCTAGTTGTTTGTCTTACTTAGCATAAGTTGGTGGTACATATAGGCGAGCCTAATTGTTTTAGGTTTTGTGCTTGACAAATTAAACATTGGTTTTATTCCGCATTTGTTATAGCCTAAACCGTAATTATTTTAAAGCGCTTATTCACCCTCCTCTAGACGATATCCATGATCTTTCAAGTATTTTTTCTTAAAATTCAAGCAATGGTCAAATAGTCGAGAGTCAACCAGTCAACAGTCGGTCATCAATCCAGTAGCTCCTATTTGGCGCAGCATGCGCCCGGATGTCGATGCGCGTGCTCCCGCCGCTACCCTCGAGCGCTCATTTGGACCGGCCCATGAGCGGCGCAAGATGCCCCCTATTTTCTTCTTTTATTTTTATTTTTTTATTGTTTAAATAATTCCGGATTTTGAAAAGTTATAAAATTCAAAACAAATGAAATTTTGAAAAAGTTCGTCGATCCAAAAAATGTCCTTGAAGTGGAATAATGTTCACGAATTTCACAAAAATGTTAGTGATTTTAAAAATGTTCATCAATTTGAATATTTATGAATATTTTTTATCATATGAACAAACTTTGAATTTGATGAATATGTTTTCGAATTAGATGATCAAATTCTCAATTTAAGAACATTTTTAAAAATAGGATGGACTTTTTATACAATGGATGAACATTTTTTGAATTTGATCAACTTTTTAAAAATTATCATGGACAAATTTTGAATATGATGAACGAATTAAGAATTTCATGAACATTTTCTGAAATAGATGAACAATTTTTTTTGTGAACAAAATTCTCAATTCAAGAACATTTCTTTGAAATCGGTTGAACTTTTTGAAAAAAATATGAACATTTTCTAAAATTATGGTGAACGATTTTTGAATTTCATGAATATGTTTTGAATTAGATTTACAGTTTTTTATTCAGTGAACAAAAAAATGTTCACATTTAAAAAAAGCTCATGAAACCGGAAAAAAGAGGAAGAAATAAAAAGGAGAAAAATTATAATAAGGTTCTAGAATCTGACATCATCCACCTGAGCTGGCCCACTTATAGGCAGCGGGGAATTTGGGGGGGGGGGGGGGTATGCGCGTAGTAGCGAGAGCAACTTGTTAACAATAGATCCTTTTGGAGTCCCCCAACGATCACCTGGGGTGGGCTGAGACCTCCACTTGGCGCTCTCACCCGCCGCCATGTGTCCTACTCTGGCGTTTCCTCCAAATTTTATTTTTTATATTAATTTTTTCACACGTGTTTTCGGCTTGTTAGATGGTTTTTTCAGGTCTTTCTCAACCTTTTAGTTTTTCACCGGTCTTTTTTGGCTTTTGGATGATTTTTTATAAATATTTCTTTTGCGAGATAAAACATGTTTTCCTTCTTTTTTTTTGCTTCTGCGAGAGGCACGGCTTGCATCTTGAAAATGAAAAAAAACATTTTTTTTGCTTCTGCGTGAGCCATGGTTTGCTTCCGCGAGAGGCACGGTCGTGCCTCTCGGAAAGGGGGAAAATATGTTTAGTTTTTTATCCTTTCGTGAGAGCCACGATTTTGCTTCTCCAAGAGGCACGGTTTTGCTGCCGCGAGAGGCACGCCAATCGGAAACGGAAAAAGCGCGTTTTTTTCTTTTTCTCCATGAGAGGCACGATTTTGCTTCCGCGATTGGCACGGTCGTGCCTCTCGGAAACCAAAAAACATGTTTTCTTCTCTTTTTTCCTTCCGTCAGAGTCACGGTTTTGCTTCCGTTAGAGGCCCAGCCGTGCTTGTCGAAAATGGGAAAAATGCGTTTCTATTTTTTTCCTTTCGCTATAGGCATGGTTTTTTCCATGAAAAAAAAGTTTGTCAAAACCTATCAACATGGGATCTAGTTTTGAAGATCTCGACGCGAGAAATCGAACAATGAAAACGGTTTATAAGATAAAACATGTTGAATAAACGCCTCTGCGAAAAAGGGGGAAATTCTAGGTCGCAACAGTGCACCACTTGTTGCAACCTGGGAAGGAAAAATGATCTTTGGAAGAAGTACTCTTCAATTAGTGATTTCGCGCGGTAGCTTTCCAGTGACCTATGCACCGAATAGGAGCTGCCCATCGAACCGATCGAAGGAAGCAAGGGATTGAGAGAGCGAGCACCTCGTGTACTGGGCCTGGCCACGCGAGTGGGCCGCCTGAGTGTCGGCTCATTATTTGGCGCAAAAAGTGCCAATTAGGAGTTCTCCAAATGGCGGTTGGCCCAGACGTCGCAGACCTTCTCGAGAAATCTGTCTTCAAGCCCCCCTCGGCTCCTATTTGGCGCGCGGGTCGTCACAGAGCGACTGCGTGCGCACCCCCTCGCGCGCTAGAGTTTCTATAAGAAGGCTCATTTTCGGGATTCACCCAACTGTTTTTTCTATTTTTCTTTCATTTTTTTCTTTTTCCTTTTTCTTTTTGTTCATTTTGTTGTTTTCTTTTCTTTGCTATTTTTCTTTGTCATTTTTATTATTGATTATTCAATTTGGGAAAATATTTTAAATTTGTGATTTTTTTGTTTTATTTTTCTTTTTCGTTTTTGACTTGCAAACATTTTTCGAATTCTTAATTTGTTTAAAAAATTGTGAACAGATTTTAAAATCATGAAAATTTTGTTGAAATTGCGCACATTTTTATTTTCCACATTTTTGCAATTTTTCTTTCCAAATTCGTGGACAGTTTTTTGTTCATCTCGAACTCAAAAAATGTTCATCAATGTAAAAAGATGTTCAAGAATTCAAGTTTTGTTCACTGGATTTAAACAAATTTCATCAAAATATATAAGTTGTTCATCAAATTCCAAATTTTTGGTAGATTTTCACAAAATGTTCATCGAATTCAAAATTTGTTCATTCATTTTTGAAAAAAAATATTGATAAAACTTTTGTTCACCAAGTTCAAAAAAATGCTCTAAAATACAAAAAAATGTTCCTCATTATTATAAAATGCTCATAAAAGGTTTTGTAAAATAAAGAAATGTTCATTAAAATTCAAAAAATGTTTATACTTTTGAAATCATAAAAAATTAATTCAAGAATTTTTCTGAATTTGATGCACAATTTTTGGAGTCACAGTTCACAAACTTTTTGTAATCTTGTATTATTTTAAAAATGGAAAAAGTTAAAACAAAAAACCAAGATGCTTCCCACTTTTCCTGCCCCGCACATGGGCCGGCCCACGAGGGGTTAGGTATGTTTTCATGGGTTTGCATCAAGAGGAAGATCTCATACAACCCATGGAGGATGACGTCAAGTGGTGATCATCATCAAGATTGTGGTGTGCAAGTTCAACTGGAGCATCACGAAGAGATCACGTCGTTGAAGCTTGTCGTCCATTGTCGTGACAATGGACTTGTGAAAATGTACCAAATAGTGGCTCACCCATAGTGAAGTATGGGGGAGCAGTCTACTAGTCCTCATCAAGCCAATACCATCAAGTAAGGTGGTCCAACTTGAGGAAGTCAAGATCGTCATCATCTAGGTCAAGTGGACTATGTGCACGACAAAGGTTTGCCCTTGATAGGTTTTCCATTTTACTGGTCTCATGGTGGTAGTTGGGAGATCGGGTTGTAGGATCAATTGTTGTACTATCAAGGGGGCTCTCAAGTGAGTAGCTTGATCGTATCGTTTGTCGAGAGCTCAAACCATTGCATCCTTGCATCATCTTTCTTGGTTCTTGATTGGTGTTTCTCTTTGTGAGTTTTAGAGCTAAAGAGCATCCTCATGACAAGCTTGACTTCATCGAAAACGGAGTCCATATATGCTTATTCTATGATGTTTTTGATGTTGGGTTTTTTGTCGGTTCTTCATTCTTAGAGGTCTCACATCTCTATACCTTTGGCATTTTTCTTTGATAGCACTTGTCGTCTTCTGTCCAACAAGCTTGAGTTTGCTCAATTCGGAGCTTATATGCAGAAGTTATTGTAGTTTTGTTTTTTCTTCTATGGCGGTTGTACCGCTAGCTCAAGCGGTTGTACCACTAGACCAGTACTTCCGGCACAACCGCCGCCCTAGGGGTGATTCCCTAGGGTTTGCGGTCCTCAAGTGTTTGGCAAGCGGTTGTACTGCTGCCTTCGGGCGGTTTGCACTGCCTGATGCATGGCAAACCCTAGGATTGTCGTCAGGCAGTTGTACCGGCCCAATACCGCCCTACCATCGGAATATCTTCAATTTTGGGGTGGTTGTTGGGTGGTGGTGGACCAGTAGTTTCCCGATGGCTTCGACACACCGGTACTACAGGTGACTGGAGCGGATGTACTGCTCTAGACTTAGCCACCACAAGTACTTGGTCCTGGCAGTTGTACCAGTCCTAGTACCGCTCTAACTACCGGTCAGGGGTGACTCCCTATTGTTATGGAACGCTAGTAGGGCGGTGGTATCCCGGTAGTTCCCAGATGGTTTCAGCCAACTAGTACTACCGGTGCAACCCTTAGTTGTACCGCCCGGTACTTTGCTTCAAGGGAACCTGCAAAAAGCGGTTGTACCAGTCCATTGACCGGTTGTACCGCCCGTGTGTTTTCTACAACATAGAGGGCAGATTTATGGGGTCCTATAAAAGGGGGTCTTCTTCCCCATTGAACCTTATCTTGCTCGTATTTTCCCCCCATTGTTGACTTTCTTCGAGCTTGCTATCTCTCAATCTTTCCAATGATTCTTGCTAGTTCTTGAGGGAAAAGAGAGAGGATATTTAGATCCACATTTCCACCAATCACTTTCTCCTCTTTGTGAGGGAAACCCCTTGGATATATATCTTGAAGTTCTTGGTGTTCTCCTTCTTATTCTTCCTCTCATATTCCTCCTTAGCTTTTGTTGCTTTGGTGGGATTTGAGAGTGAGGGGCTTGGGCACTCCATGTGCCCTTGTCATTGCGTTTGGTGCATCGGTTTGAGTTCTTCACGGTGATATGTGGAGGTGAAAGTTGAGAAACTTATTACTCTTGGGTGCTTGGTACCCTAGAGCTTGTTCCTCTTGGGTTCTTGGGTGTCTTAGACGGTTGGTGATGCCTCAGAGCTCAATCATTATGGTGTAAAGCTCCGAGAAAGCATCGTGGTCTCCAATTAGGCTGTGGAGATTGCCCTGAGTAATTCATACGGGTTTCGGTGACCGCCCCCAAGGGTTGTCAAAATGTACGGGTTCGGTGACCGCCCCCAAGGGTTGCCAATTGTACGGGTTATCTCTTACTCGAGCCCTTTACTTATGCACTTTACTTTGTGATAGCCATAGTGTTTCATGTTGTATATCTTGCTATCACCTAGTTATTTATCTTACTTAGCATAAGTTGTTGGTGCATATATGCGAGCCTAATTGTTTTAGGTTTTGTGCTTGACAAATTAAACATTGGTTTTATTCCACATTTGTTATAGCCTAAACCATAATTATTTTAAAGCGCTTATTCACCCCCCCCCCCTCTAGGCGACATCCACGATCTTTCAAGTATTTTTTCTTAAAAGTCAAGCAATGGTCAAATAGTCGAGAGTCAACCAGTCAACAGTCGGCCATCAATCCAGTAGCTCCTATTTGGCGCAGCATGCGCCCGGATGTCGATGTGCATGCTCCCGCCGCTGCCCTCGAGCGCTCATTTGGACCGGCCCATGAGCGGCGCAAGATGCCCCCTATTTTATTCTTTTGTTTTTATTTTTTCTTGTTTAAATAATTCAGGATTTTAAAAAAATTATAAAGTTCAAAACAAATGAAATTTTGAAAAAGTTCGTGGAGCCAAAAACTGTCCTTGAAGTGCAAAAAATTTCACGAATTTCACAAAAATGTTAGCGATTTTAAAAATGTTCATCAATTTGAATATTTATGAATATTTTTTATCATATGAACAAACTTTGAATTTTATGAATATGCTTTTGAATTAGATGAACACATTCTCAATTTACGAACATTTTTTAAAATAGGATGGACTTTTTAAACGATGGATGAACATTTTTTGAATTTGATCAACTTTTCAAAAAATTATGATGGACAAATTTTGAATATGATGAACGAATTAAGAATTTCATGAACATTTTCTGAAATAGATGAACAATTTTTATTTTTTGTGAACTTGATGAAAAATTCTCAATTCAAGAACATTTCTTTGAAATTGGTTGAACTTTTTGAAAAAAATATGAACATTTTCTAAAATTATGGTGAACGATTTTTGAATTTCATGAATATGTTTTGAATTAGATTTACAGTTTTTTACTCAGTGAACAAAAAAAATGTTCACATTTTAAAAAAAGTTCATGAAACCAGAAAAAAGAGGAAGAAATAAAAAGGAGAAAAATTATAATAAGGTTCTAGAATCTGACATCATCCACCTGAGCCGTCCCACTTATAGGCAGCGGGGAATTTTTTTTGGGGGGGGGGGGGGGTATGCGCGTAGTAGCGAAAGCAACTTGTTAACGATAGATCCTTTTGGAGCCCCCCAATGATCACTTGGGGGTGGGCTGAGACCTTGTTACGGCATATCTCTCTCAAGGTAGTTTTGGTGATTGATAACAACATTTTGCGGACTAATCTTGTCCGTTGAATTATTCATAGATTCTCCCCTGGCACGAGACGCTTTCTTCCCCTCGAAGTGTATTTCAAGACGGTGTAGCTCTTTCGTTTCTTTCTCGGTGGACTAGTTGCGTAGAGGGCACCGTACTATCAAGAGGGGGTCCGCTGGGGTTTTTGCTTGAGTGGAATCATCACGTACACATCAGCTTCTCACCCTTCGAGCTTTTCCTGTCCATTGAAGAGATCTCTCCTCTCTTCCTTGTTCTGTCTAGGTCTAAGCGGCAGTACCGCGCACCCAGCGGTAGTACCGCTGAGAAGACACAAGCGGCAGTACCGCTTCGCAGCGGTAGTACCGCCGTGGCTCCACAGCAGTAGTACCGCTGGGGGCCTGGCACCTTCGCCTGGTCCTTAGCTTCCTTGAGAGATCCCTTCTCCCTCTCTCTCGCGCCCCAATGGTAGTACCGCACTGCCTACGGTACTATGGCCGAAGGGTCACAAGCGGCAGTACCGCTCCACAGCGGTACTCCCGCCCTTGACCCCTCTGTCGTAGTACCGCTGGGTAGTCTGGCTCCTACCGCCTCGATTCGAGAGGTCTTTTTCTCGTGTCGGGTTTTGCGGCACTAGTCACGGTTGTAGTGGCGGTAGTACCTTTCCAGGAGCGGTAGTACCACCCTACCACCGTGGTAGTACCGCATTTGGGTCCGTTCCCTACTAAGTCTCCTCAGCGCGGCAGTACCGCTGGTTGGCGCGGCAGTACCATCGCCTGGCGGTAGTACCGCCCCCCTCTCAGCGGTAGTATCGCCCTGTGCGGGGCTGGTTGGTGGGGGCAACGGGATTGTTGCCCCCACTATAAAAGGGAGTCCCCTTCCTTCTTCTCACCTACCTCTTCCTCCTCCAAGCTCCATTTATTGCTCAAGCTCCATTAAATACTTCAAGCTTCATTTCCGCCCGATCTATCTCTCTAGCCAATCAAATTTGTTGATTTACTCGGGAGTGGTTGAGAAGGCCCCGATCTATACTTCCACCAAGGGATTTTCGATTCCCCCACTCATCCCTAGCGGATCTTGTTACTCTTGGGTGTTTGAGCACCCTAGACGGTTGAGGTCAGCTCGGAGCCATATTCCATTGCGGTGAAGCTTCGTGGTCTTGTTGGGAGCCTCCGATTAAGTTGTGAAGATTGCCCCAACCTTATTTGTAAAGGTTCGGTCGCCGCCTTCAAGGCCACCAATTGTGGAATCATGGCATCTCGCATTGTGTGAGGGCGTGAGGAGAATACGGTGGGCCTAGTGGCTTCTTGGGGAGCATTGTGCCTCCACACCGCTCCGACGGAGACGTACTTCCCCTCAAAAGGAAGGAACTTCGGTAACACATCCTCGTCTCCACCGGATCCATTCTTGGTTATCTCTTACCTTTACTTGTGCAAGCTCTTTATTGTTTCTACCCTTGCTTGCTTGTATGCTTGTTGTTATTGCATCATATAGGTTGCCCACCTAGTTGCACATCTAGACAACCTACTTTGATGCAAAGTTTAATTTGGTAAAGAAAAGCTAAAAATTGGTAGTTGCCTATTCACCCCCCCCTCTAGTCAACCATACCGATCCTTTCAGACCTCCACTAGGCGCTCTCACCCGCCGCCACGTGTCCTACTCTGGTGTTTCCTCCAAATTTTATTTTTTATTTTATTTTTCCACGCGTGTTTTCGGCTTGTTAGATGATTTTTTCCGGTCTTTCTCGACCTTTTAGTTTTTCGCCGGTCTTTTTTGGCTTTTGGATGATTTTTTAAATATTTCTTTTGCGAGATAAAACATGTTTTCCTTCTTTTTTTGCTTCTGCGGGAGGCACAACTTGCATCTCGAAAATGAAAAAAAAACATCTTTTTTTGCTTCTGCGTGAGCCATGGTTTACTTCCGCGAGAGGCAGGGTCGTGCCTCTCGGAAAGAGGGAAAATATGTTTAGTTTTTTTATCCTTTCGTGAAAGCCACGATTTTGCTGCCGCGAGAGGCACGCCACTCGGAAACGGAAAAAGCGTGTTTTTTCTTTTTCTTCATGAGAGGACCGATTTTGCTTCCGCGATTGGCATGGACGTGCCTCTCGGAAACCAAAAAACATGTTTTCTTCTTTTTCCCCTTTTGTCAGAGGCATAGTTTTGCTTCCGTTAGAGGCACAGTCATGCGTGTCGAAAATGGGAAGACGCGTTTTTATTTTTTTCCTTCCACTATAGGCATGGTTTTTTCCGTGAAAAAAAAGTTTGTCAAAATCTATCAACATGGGATCTAGTTTTGAAGATATCAACGCGAGAAATCCAACAATGAAAACGGTTTATGAGATAAAACGTGTTGAATAAATGCCTCTATGAAAAAGGGGAAATTCTAGGCCGCAACAGTGCGCCACTTGTTGCAACCTGGGAAGGAAAAATGATCTTTGGAAGAAGTACTCCTCAATTAGTGATTTCGCGCGGTAGCTTTCCAGTGACCTACGCACCGAATAGGAGCTGACCATCGAACCGATCGAAGGAAGCAAGGGATTGAGAGAGCGAACACCTCGTGTACTGGGCCTGGCCACGCGAGTGGGCCGCCTGAGTGTCGGCTCATTATCTGGCGCAAAAAGTGACAATTAGGACTTCTCCAAATGGCGGTTGGCCCAGATGGCGCAGTCCTTCTCGAGAAATCAGTCTTCAAGCCCCCCTCGACTCCTATTTGGCGCGCGGGTCATCACGGAGCGACCGCGTGCGCACCCCCTCGCGCGCTAGAGTTTCTATGGGGAGGCCCATTTTTGGGATTCACCCAACTGTTTTGTCTGTTTTTCTTTCATTTTTTTCCTTTTCCTTTTTCTTTTTGTTCCTTTTGTTGTTTTCTTTTCTTTGCTATTTTTCTTTGTCATTTTTATTATTGATTATTCAATTTGGGGAAATATTTTAAATTTGTGATTTTTTTGTTTTCTTTTTCTTTTTCGTTTTTGACTTGCAAACATTTTTTGAATTCTTAATTTTTTTAAAAAATTGTGAACAGATTTTGAAATCATGAAAATTTTGTTGAAATTGCGCACATTTTTATTTTCCACTTTTTTCAATTTTTCTTTCCAAATTCGTGGACAGTTTTTTGTTTGTTCACCAATGTAAAAAGATGTTCAAGAATTCAAGTTTTGTTCACTGGATTTAAACAAATTTCATCAAAATACATAAGTTGTTCATCAAATTCCAAATTTGTTCGTAGATTTTCAGAAAATGTTCATCGAATTCAAAATTTGTTCATTCATTTTTCAAAAAAAAATCTTGATAAAACTTTTGTTCACCAAGTTCAAAAAAATGCTCTGAAATACAAAAAAATGTTCCTCATTATTATAAAATGCTCATAAAAGCTTTCATAAAATAAAGAAATGTTCATTAAAATTAAAAAAATATTTATTCTTTTGAAATCATAAAAAATTAATTCAAGAATTTTTCTCAATTTTATGCACAATTTTTGGAGTCACAGTTCACAAAATTTTTGTAATCTTGTATTATTTCAAAAATAGAAAAAGTTAAAACAAAAAACCAAGATGCTTCCCACTTTTCCCGCCCCGCACATGGGCCGGCCCACGAGGGGCGTGTGTGTGTGGGGGGGGGGGTGGCTCGCTTGTTCCCTGGTGTTGTACGCGCCAATTAGTAGGTCCAACTTCGTAGCCCAAAAGAAGAGGGACATCTCTCCGGACAAGAATCGGGCGGGCTGTGTCTCGCCTAGCTCCATTATGACTTTCTAAAGAAAAAAAGATGCACATACACAAGTTCGTGCATGGCGGGGACCAGTGGCGGAGCTCTGAGCAACCTAGGCCGTTACCCCCCCTCCCCCAGCCCATGAGAAAGCTAGCATATATCCCCTAGTATTCAGCCCATATGTCCAGTTAAAATCAGCCCAAAGTTATGTTTTTTGCCCCTCCAGTCCATTTGCCCCTCCACAAATTCAGCCAAGCTCCGCCACTGGCGGGGACGTTTCCTCTTATGAGGTGACTAGTCTGAGTCGATTGAGATTTAACCAAATTTCAATTAAGTGAAAAGTGATATAGCATGCAAAATGTTTGCATGAATCTTAATGTAAGATCCGGCGACTTAGCGAGACTGTTTCTCTCCCGTGTCTTCTTCTCTCTCTGCGTTGCGTTGCGTTACGTTTGTCTGCCTGCCCGCAGCCTGGGGGTCCAGACGTCCAGTACATTTGGGTCCCGCCCGCGGGGAACCACCGTGTGCACGCGCGCGATCGTTCTCTTCCCGCCGACACGTACGCGTGGCTGCATGCATGCGTGCATAGCGTGCATAACACGGGCATGGCATGTCGGCAACGTACGTTGTCGCGAGTGCCGGCTCCGGCCGGCGCGCCGATCAAGAGAAGCCGAGACAGTGCCTGCAACGCCATGAACACAGCTGTAGTACACGCCTACAGTATTGCGGCAGTTCCTCCATCTTACGAGATCAAGCCGTGCGTTGCGTTGCGTGCATGGGAACCACCAGCCGGCTGGGGAAAGGAAAAAAACTCCGTCGCTCTTTAACCTCGGAACTGCAGCTGCTGCAGGCACGCACGCACGCACGCAGGTGTCCACCGAAGAGCGTAGAGGTGCTCGGGTGCACGCATCTCAGGGCAGATGATTTGGCCTTGTCGACCGATGAGGGTGGGGAGATCAGCGTCGAAGCGCACTCTTTGTCCGGAGTGTCAACCGGGAATGCTCGCGCGCGCCGCCGGGAGCTGCATCGCACCGCGCCGGGGGCACGGCACGTCGCCTCGCATGCACGGCACGCACAGTGTGGCCGTCCGGCCGACCGAATCTTCTCGGCGCCGCATCGCGACCGCCGACCGCCACGGTACGACGGGACGAGAAAAGTATGCGAGTTCTACTCCCTCCGTTCGGAATTACTTGTCTCGAAATTAGATGTATCTAAAACTAAAATACGTCTAGGTGCATCCATTTCTACGACAAATAATTTCGAACGGAGGTATGGAGTACCTTTTAACGCGAGGCGGTAGGGTGGGCCCCCTGCCTGGTAAGTTTGGCCGGCCGCCGGGCCAATCAGGGCGCATGGTCTCGTACTACGTCCTGTCACATCGCTGGGGCCCCTGCCGCCGCCACCTCCGAGCAGGCCCCACGCGGCCATGCTAGGATATGGTGATATGCTCGCGCCCGATCTCATCCACATCACGCCCATGTCTATGGCTCGCACCGATCGATGACAGGCATATCCGGCTGGGGTCTCGTCGCTTCGAAGAGATTGGTCACAAGATGATCTATATTATTACAAGAGAAATTAACTTGCTGATCTGTTATGTTGGTGAGTGCTATCTGAGCTAAATCATGTGCCTCTATGTTATTGAGTCTTGAGATGTGGAAAACCTGAACTGAAGATGCATTTGTTGCTGCACAAAATTCTGCAAGTATTTTTTTTGAAACGAGGCAAAAGACTTGCCATTTTTATTAATTAAGGAGGAGTGAGAATTGCCCGGTTAATTAACGGAAAACCGGGCTAAAACCGATACAATCCAACCCACATAAAATGGGTACCATCGGTCAACCTGGCCACCGACATGGGATCACAAAGCTACAAAGAGGGAAAGACATCCGCCGAGCAGTCGCAAGCGTCATCGTCATCACCGGCTACCTCCGAACGGGCGACTCCGACTTCACCGTAGACCTTCATCGTCGAAGCCAACCCGCAAACAGCTGCACAGAAACCATGACGGCACATGCCAACAGAAGGCCACACACGCGAACAGCCGACAGCTCCGACTCTGACGATGACCATCACAAGGGAAATATGCAGGACTTGCGCCGACCGTGCCCCAAAGAGCACCTCGGACACGCCGGGAAGATCCGACTACCGAAGCCCGAGCCGCGACCAGAGTTCCTCTCGACGCCATCTTCGTTGCCAAACAGAAATCAGCGCCCCCGAAAAGGCCGCCTCGGCAAACTACGCGGCGAAGATGCCACAAACCACGCGGCGAAGATGCCGCAACCCACACGGCGAAGATGCCGCCATCCATCGGTCTCCCAGTCGTTGCCTGCTCCGAGACGATGCCCCCAAGGAGGAGAAAGACGCGAAGACGCCTCCATCGCCCGATCCAGAGGATCTGAGGTTTCCCTCCGGAGCCAAAGCCGTGTGGAGGAGGAGCGCACCTCCACGACGACGCTTCCAAGAAAGATCACGGCACCCGCGGGCGCCGCCGCCGTCGGCTCCGGTGGAGACCGGAGCAAGGATTTCTCCCGGAGATGTGCCGACCGCCCGCCACCACCGACCGCCGCCAACAAACCACCACCCCTGCCGAGGCCGACCTCACTCCGGCCACGGGATCCCACGATCCACCGCGACCAGAACCGCACCACCCCCTGGCGGAAGCCGCCGTCCACCACCGCAGCACCACCGCAGCCACCACCACCGCAACAACCAACACCACATCGCGAAGAGCAGCACCAGACCGAAGAAGCAGCTCACGCCAGATCCAGATCAGAGCCGCAAGCGAAGCAGCAGAGCAGACGAGCAGGTCCACCGCCCGCAGCACACCTCGCGCTCCGGAGCCGCACCCGCCACGCCCGGCTGGTTCCCGCGCCCGACATACGCCTGCCGCCGCCGTGCCCGGCTGTCGATCCGCGCCCCACGCGCACATCCGGAGCCAGGAGCCGCCGCGCGCCCGTACGCCGTCCACGCCCAGGCCACCGGGAGCCCGGACCGAGGCCACCGCCCCGGCGTCCCCCACCTCAGCAGCACGACTCGGCCATCGCGAGCCCGCCCGCAGCCGCGCCAGATCCGCGCGCCGGCCCGCACCCGGCCTAGCCGCGCGCCAAGGTTACCGCCCGGAGGAGCAGAGCACCGGCGCCGCCCCTCGGAGCCACTCCCAGGCCGCCGCCGGCCCGACACGCCACCGCGAGGCCAGCCGTCCCGCGCCGACCGGATGTTTCGCGGGGAGGGAAGAAACCCGCCACCACCGCCGCACGCACGCACGGGCTTCGCCCGGCGGCGGCCCCTGGCGGCGGCGGGGGAGGGGAGAGGCGAGGTGAGGGGTGGCGGCGGCGAGGGTCTAGGGCTACGCCCGGGCCGCTCGCGGGAGCGGCACGGGGTCGGGAGATTTTTTCACTGCCTGCATAAAAATTCTGCAAGTAATCCTCTAGCCTCCCAATGTCCTGGATCTGTTCTCGATGATCTTGCGGCAGCTGCTTTCGCTAGCGATAAATTATCTGTGAGGAAGGTCGCATCTGTTATTTGCAACCTGGCGAGTATGTTGGCTGCAAGTACTAGGCTTGTGCTTCTGCTTCTATGGCTGATTATGCATGATTACCTGTAGCATATATTTGGACCTTCAGTTTTCTACTTCCTTGATTTATGTGCATATAAACTCCCAGTCCAGTTCTTGTGTTGCTTGCATGTTGAACCTGATCCTTCCATGCCGCATCCGTGAAAATCCTATTTGCTGTTGTTAGCTTTAATAAATCTACTGTTGTCCCTTGTGTATATGTACCTGTTATTTGCAATCCTTGATTCTCCTCCTCCTTATGTGATTGTTCCTGTATTTCCACTTCCTGTAATATGCAATTCGCTATGGCCTGAGCTGCATAAAAAAATTGTAGAGGAGAGCTTTCTTTTCTTTGAAACAATTTGTCGTTCCTTGATTTCCGCATACACCACATGAAGGTAAATATGTTGCTCAAAGTGACATGTGGATGATTTGAGTTAAGAATGTCTAAAATCATACTTGTCATGGAATTGCTATCCCGTAGGAAATCTTCTATTCTAATGTACCAGGGATGGACAAACCAGGCAGCCTTAGCAAAAGGGCAAAGAAAAAGAATGTGCTTTTCATCTTCTTCCGCTCCACACCTTGAACAAAATTTACTTATATCGGGTGTGTATTTACCTGCTCTTATGCCTGTTGGAAGGGCTTTTCTGATAAGTCTCCATGCAAATGTTTGTATCCTTGGAGCTATATCTTTTGCTTTCTATATTTGTTTCAATAGCTCCCTTGAGTTGGTTGTAATGATTGTCGGCTGTGGTTCTCCTTCTTCTTGCAAAATCTGTAAACAGAGTTTGTATGCACTTTTAGTTGTAAATTTTCCTGACGGGGTTAGTTTCCAACAAAGAAGATCTTTCCCACCATCCTGAATTATTGGAACTTGTTTCATGACAGTGGCTGTATCCGGATGAAAGAGACTATCAATGAGGTTATTGTTCCATTTTTTCTGATTTGGGAGCCAAAGATCTTTAACAAGAGCCGGGTATTCATATTCTCTAGGCTGGATAATGAGATGGTCATAGATTGTATCCCAAGTATTATACCAGGGATTGCTCCAAAGAGAAATGTTTCCTTCTGTGAGTTGATAGAAGGAATTTTTTATTAGTATGGGTCTAACTTTCAGTATTCCAGTCCAGAAAGCAGACTTGGGAACATTATGGTTGGCCTTCCAGAAGGATGTATCAGGGTAGTACTTGCATTTGAGGATTTTTGAAAGATGGTTATTTGGATCTTCAGCTATCCTCCAAGCGGCTGAAAGGATCAAACCTCTGTTAATCGCTTGCATATTTCGGATCCCAAGACCTCCTTCATTCTTTAGGGAACAAATATCTTTCCAAGCTCGCAAACAGAGAGATTTAGAGTTGCATTCTTCTCTCACCCCTGTCCACCAAAAGTTTCTAATGATTGAAGTGAGTTTGGATAAGAATTTTTTAGGGAACAAAATATTAGACATGTAATAAACGGGAATTGAAGCAAAGACAAAATTTATGAGAGTGGGCGTGGCTGCATGAGAAAGTTTATTAGCTTTGTAACCAGGTAGCTTGGCTTTGAATTTGTCAATGACAAAATTATAAGCTGTGGATCTGTCTTTGGCTGGAAGAATAAGGGGATGTCCCAAGTGGATAGTGTTGTTATCTATATCTGGAACTGGGAAGATGCTTTTGATAGCTTGTTTAATGTTGCTATCCACACCTTTACTGAAGATAATACCAGATTTATTCCAATTTGGAATTTGACCTGACCTGTTACAGAATGCTTGAATGATTTGACTCATGGTTGTTGCCTCTTGAGTAGTAGCTTGCCCACAAACTAAGAAGTCATCTGCAAACATTAGTGAGTGTATAGGAGGGCAATTCGGACCAAGAGCAACTCCTGTGAGTTGGTTAGATACCATTGCTTCCTGAAGAGAGAGAGACAACTCATTTATGACCAGTACAAAAAGGTATGACGAAAGAGACAACCTTGCCTAATGCCTCTGCTATTCCTGAATTTTGCATATGATCGACCATTAATGATAACAGAGAAGGAGGCCGTAGAGATACATGCATAGATTAAATTAATGAAATGGCTTTGCAACCCTTTTCTAGCAAGAGCCGAGACAATAAAGTTCCATTCTAAGCGATCAAAAGCCTTTGCAAGATCAATTTTAATCATGAAGGAAGGAGGATTCCATGAACCAAGATTAAAGGAGTGGGTAATTTCTCGAGCTATAATAATGTTATTGCTAATCCTCCTCCCCTGAATGAAAGCTTGTTGTGAAGGGTGAATGTAATCATTGAGATGTGGTTTAAGTCTCTGTGCTAATGATTTTGCAATGATTTTATAAACAACATTACAGAGACTAATGGGTCTAAAATCAACAGGAGTGATGCAAGCTAATTTCTTTGGAATGAGAGCTATGTTGGTGTCATTGACATGATTTGGCATGATACCGGTTTCATAGAAGTTTCTTACCAGATTGACCACATCCTCTCCAATCCTATCCCAGGCAGCTAAGAAAAAGGCCACATTTAACCCATCTGGTCCTGGAGAAGCATTCCTCTTCATTTCCTTAAGAATCTGCCAAAGTTCCCACTTGTCTGGAATACTATTTGTATAATCCTGTTGATCTGCATTTATTTGTGTGCTTACATACGGCATGCCTTGGTTAATTCTATCATAAGCGAAAATCTGTTTGAAATACTAAACAAAGGTATGAGCAATATTTTCAGGTTTAAAATGAGTTATATTGCTATTATCTTTGACGGAAACAATTTGGTTCTTCCTTCTTCTTTTAAGTACAGCCTGATGAAAGTAAGAAGTATTTCTATCCCCTTTTGTTGCCCAATGCTTTTTCGCCCTTTGACTATAATATTCAGTGAGTTTTGTCATGTTCTCTTCATACCTATTTATTAAAGAGGCCTCCAACTTGTGGTCTTGTTCCTGTATTGGCTTCATCTGAACATTTTTTATTTGTTCCTCAAGGTAGTTGAGCTCCTGGTTGATTGGCCTTTTCTTTTTGCACCATCTTTTGAGAGAACCTGCAAGATGGTTAGTTCTAGCATAGAAAGGTTTATGAGCCGAAGTGATCCAAACCGCCTTTACATACGAGTCAAAATCCTTTTCCATAAGCCACCAATTTTCAAATTTGAAGCTTTGCAAAGGTTTTCGAAACTTGCCATCAGTAGAGATAAGGATATGTCCATGATCACTTAAGGTAATAGGCAGATTATAGACATTTGTATTCGGATAGATAGCACACCACTCGGTGTTAACCAAACATCTATCAAGCCTTTCATAAGTAGGATTTGTGGAAAACCGTTTATTAGTCCAGGTATAAGCAGGACCACTATATCCAAGATCTATCAAACCACATGACTTGACTAGATTCCGAAAAGCATACATTTGAGTAGTATTAACAAAGGGAGTACTTTTGTCCATATCGTACAAGATGTCATTCATGTCTCCCATACAAACTACTGGTTTGCTGACATTATCATATACAAAAGATGCAATAAGCTCCCAGATCTGATTTGTGTGGCGATGGTAAGGATCCCCATATACACAAACCAAAGCAAACTCTTCCTTACTAGCTATGCTAAGAACAGTAGCTAGGATAACATGGAAGTTAGAAATATGTACATTAACTTGCAGATCATCACTCCACATCAGCCAAAGTCCCCCGGATCGTCTCTTGGAAGGAACTACAACACTATTAGCCATGTCAAAGCGAGTAATTAAATCACCGGGCTTTATTTTAGAGGTTTTGATTTCGGAAACAAAAGTTACCTTGGCTTTTGTAGCGTGGATCAGTCTTGCCAGGTAACACATCTTTTCACTGCCGAGCCCCTGACCCATGCCTCGGCAGTTCCAGGCTATCATCTTCATGGCACCCGTGGCGCCTTAAGGGCTGGCGCCATTGCCCCATCAACATGCATCTCATCTTCACAATTGGTTCCAAGAAGGTGCATTGCATCACCGCTACAATTGTTGTTATCCTGATTTTGGCTTTGAGTTTGGGTTGCTATTCTGGCACCACCATCACAAGAATCAATATCCACACCCATGCATGCACCACTGATTTCTTTAGTAGGGAGAGCACCGCAACCAGAGTTTATAATGTCAGTGCTAGAAGAAGACAATGGCATGCCTAATGACCCAAGGTCATAATCTCCTCCTAATATGTATGCTCCTGTAGGTGGTTTAGTACACCTAGGAATATATGGGCATCCCATCCTCTGTAGGGTTGCTCGTCTATCTTATCGCATACCAGACCTGCCACCCATTTTTTCTGAATAGTTATATCGTTTCCTAATGGGACCGCCAGTTCCAAAGGTATGAATCAGTGGATCATTTGCATGTATATCAAATTCAGTAGGTGGAAAAACATCCTCTCCCTGAGCTGCTTGAATCACTTCTCCAATGCTTCTTGTAGCTCTTCTATCACCTGTAGAAGTGGTTCCCCTATCTACTCCATAGACTTGATTGGCTAATCCTCCTTCTGTCAGGAAAGCATTAACTGAAGATGCTTCTGTCTGTTGCATGACTCTTTTTGGGAGTTGAACTTGCGTCGGTGCATCGTCGGCACCTCGACCGACACTTGCTCCTTCACCTTCCAACGGATCTCCCATTCCTCCAGCCTGAGCGATTTTTTTTGTTGGTGGTAGTTGGGAGAGATTTGATAAATTCAAGGATCTCTTGGGTGCTACATGCTCTTCCGCGGGCGTGTATGGTAGCATATGCCTATCTATTCGTTGTGCTTGCATCCCTCCTGTCTGAATGTACCCTGTTCCCTCTCTTGAAAATATTATAGCCCTTTCAGATCCTTTAGTGTATTTTGCTCCCACATTAGAGCCTTGCAAAGGTAGGTTGAGGGAAATATCTGCAAAGTTTACGTTTCCTTCATTCAGGTCCCCTCTAGTTGTACCACCGCTTTGATTGCAATGATCGTCATCAATTCTGGTTTTTGAATGAATATTACTTCCTTTAACCCTAGGCTGGTTGACCATGGGTGCAATTGCATAGGCTACTGCATGCTCAATCTGCAACTATTTCTCTGCCCATTGAGTCTGATTGCTATGCTTTGGACTTGATCGAGGGCTGCTTTGGATGTCTCTGGCTAGACTTTTTCCTTCTCCTTTATCATCACTGAACATTCTCTGAAACCTGCTTAGAATTGATGTTCCATCCCTTCTCGGCTGCATAGTGAGTTGGGGAATTTGAGCTGGATGTAATAACCACTCACCATATCTGCTAAAAGGAATGTCAGCAGCTGATTCGTTGCATCTTGCTCGCTCCATTATCAACTCGTTCCTCAATCCACAATGCTGACTTGTGTGAAACATCCTGCCACAAAACAGGCATATCCTCCCAATTTTTTCATAATGCAAGTAAACCATAGTGGTTGATTTATCTGGCAAAGTGAGACTAATCTTATCAACCACTGACTGTGTTACCTTAAGCTTTGATGTACCCCATATATAATCTGGTCTCGCAAACAACATGTTATTCTGAAGTGGATGAAACTCTGAAGGAATTCCCGCTGTGCAAAGTATGTCCTGCAACAGCTTCAAGGATCTGGCTTCTCTTGGTATTCCATAGGCTCTAATAGTGACATAGATGTACTCAAACTTGTAATCTTCCTTGGTGTTACTTTCATCTTGAGGATTACCCATTCAAGTAGCAAGTTGTCCGATCCCAACATCCATGGCTGACGAGTAAACACGAACAACATATCCTCTTGTGAAGCAAAATATGCCATGAAAAGATGTGTTGAGACTTGAGAAATTGCATAGAAGTGCTGCCTCCAATCTCTTGACATGGCATTCGTAATGGTGTGCTCTGAAACAATCCTGGGGATCCCTCCTGTACATGCTATCTTCATAAGCAGCATGTATTTTTCCTGAATATCCTGACTCTGCTCCACTTGACTTGCTTGCAGACTACAGATTCTTGGTGCCTCTAAGCTCATAGTTCGTAGGCTGTGAGTTAGATCCGGTACCTCTCTTGTCTCCCAAACTCGATCCTGCTGACCTTCTTCCTCCTCTCTATTCTCTTCCTCTTGAATGGCTGGGAGGTTATTTAGATCCATAGGAACTTGAGCGAGCAAGTTTGGGCGGTGAGAAGAAGGCTGAGATAAGAGGAGTGAGGGATTGAAGATTTGGATTGATGGTTAGACAAGAAGGATGGAAGATTAAGAAGAGCGGATGAGATTAGGATCTACACAAGAACAGAGCACCAGATGAAAAATACGCGGAGGAAGGGAAGAACTGTAGTGGAAAAATTATGGGAATGATTAGATCAGGAGAGGAGGTGGATAGGGAAAGAGAGATCAAGCAAAAAGGAAGCACATCACCACACTAATCTCGGGCATCTCGCCATTCACCGGCATGTCGCCAGCCGCTTTCCAAAGAGTTCCCCTGGTCACTCGACGAACACGCTCTGGGCAGTAAGGCCAACTTCAAGGCACTAAATGGTCCGGTCGCGTTGGTTTAAGGATAAGGCTAACTTCAGGGCACGACCTCAAACGGACGTCCAATTGACTTGGATTCTATCCGTTTGGACGGGCAATGGATTATGTCCGGGTTTTTCTTGGAATACGATGGCCGTGCGTCTAATGTGCGGATGCATTTTTTGCCCGCATCCTGTTCATCTTCTTTTTCAAATGCAAATATTTGAATAACCACACCCGTAGTTTATGTCAGCGGCCCTAGTTCAAGCCGACAACACAGCCCGTCTACATGATCTTGTTGGCAACACACTAGCGGCCGGCAATACAACCAGCCTTCAAAATGAATAGTTTTGTCGCCGGCAACACAGCCAGCCTCCAATATGAATAGCTTTGTAGCCGGCACGCAGCCAGCAGCCGGCAACACAGTCAGCCTTCAAATGAATAGTTTTGTCACCGGCAACACAGCGAGCGACCGGCACCCATGCCAGCCTCCAAAAAGAACGCCCATGGCCGAATAGACCACCTAGTTCAAGCCGTCGGTGTCAAACATTTCATTCTGTCGGGCCTCGAACCAGCTCCTCGTGTCTTCTCGCTCATCTTGCTCAAGTCCATGCTCATGATCGCTAGCGCCACCTCCTTTGCTTTGGTTGCAGCATTGACGGCCTCGATGTCGAGCTGCCTCTGCCGGGACGCCTCCTCCATGTCGATCTTCCTTTTCTTAGCCGCCTCCTCCATCTCAAGCTTCTTCGTTTGAAGCTCCGGGTATTGCTTCATTTGCTCCTCCTTGGTTCGAAGCTCCAGGTATTGTTTCATTTGCTCCTCCTTGCTTCATTTGCCACCGACGGGCGGGTCAAGGGGGGACAAGCGTGCGCGTCTCGCCTGTCTGCGCGTTGTCCGTTTCACCTCAAAAGCGGCCCAAACTTGGGCCGAGATAGGTCGAAAGCGGACATAAAACGGATAAAAGTCTGTTTGCGCCCGCGCACTTGGCCGTCTGGTATGTCTGTTTTGCCCAAACAGACGCACACGAACAAGATGGCGTTGCGCGCTAGAGTTGGCCTAAATGAACAGAATATGGTGTTCAACGTGCGGAGCAAAAGGACCGTTGTCCATCTTTGGTCCGCTTTGTTAGAAGTTTGAAAGCTATACGTCATGTAATCTCAACTATCTCTCCCTCTATCTCGTATCCTTCTCTATCTCTTTCTCTTGTAGTCCACGACGGATGTAACAGGGTGAATCCTAGCGATCATCCTGCCTTGTAATCCACGATAGGCTTTCTGTCCACGTCAATATATAGCAACACGGCTCTCCCCCTAAAGAGTAGGAACACTTTCATCAATCAATCTAACATGGTGTATAGAGCCTAGCCTCTTCCCCTATCATCCAGCGATCCAAAAAAGCCAGAAACCCAAACCCCCCGATCCCATCTAGCGACGCAGAAGCCCAAACCATATCATCGCCATGGCAGGATCCAGCACGGCCGCCCTCAACCTGGGCGCTCCACCAACAGAAAAGCTTACGAGAGGGAACTACCTTCTCTGGAAAGTACATGTAATGCCGACGCTTCGAGGTGCCTAAGTAATCAGCCTCCTTGACGGCACAGATGCTGCACCAGCAAGAATGGTGGAGGTCACCAAGGCAGACAAAACCACGGCCATCGAGCCCAATCTGCTATATGGTCCGTGGTTGGCGAAAGATTAACAGGTCCTGAGCTACCTGTTGAACTCGTTAACTCCAGAAATATTGGCGCAGGTCATCGGTAAGGAAAGCACTCATGATTTATGGACTGCTCTTACCACACTATTCGTTGCGCAGTCCCAATCTCGGATAACAAATCTGAGAATTGCCATCTCCAACACCAAGAAGGGCAACATGTCAAGCAACCCCTTCATCGCCAAGATGAAGAGTCTAGGAGATGATCTTGCAGTCGTGGGTCGTCTAGTGACCGACGGCGAGATGGTCGACTACATCCTCGCCGGACTTGATCGGGATTACGATCCCATTGTTGTAGCAGTCGGCGCCATCAAAAACTCCATCACCGTTGATGATTTGTTCTTGCAGATTTCAGCATTCGACCAAAGGATGGAGATGTTGAGTGATGGACCGTCTGGTTTTCGCTCATCTGCAAATGTTGTGTACAGAGGACGCGGGGCAGCCCCACGTGAGAGGAGGACGTGGGCGAGGGAACAGCGGGTGCGGTTGTGATCGTGCATCTCCCTCTCCTGCTCGCGGTGGTGGAGGCAGTAGCTACCAGCAGCGCCAATGACAATTGCCACCACAGCAGCAACATCAACGGCATGAGGGAGACTATCCTGAGTGCCAAATATGCTACAAGTATCATGTCGGCGGCGCAAGGGCCTGCTGGCACCGATATGAGGAGGATCATGAAGAAAATAAGAAGGCCAATCTCATCACCAACTCCTACGGGATTGACACTAATTGGTATGCAGATTCTAGCGCTACCGAGCACATCACGGGGGAACTTGACAAATTGACAACACGAGAAAGGTATCACGGAGGTGACCAGGTGCACACGACAAGTGGAACAGGTATGGATATTGCTCATATTGGTAACTCAATTGTTAAAGCCCCTGGAAAATTATTGCATCTAAAGAATGTCCTACATGTTCCTCATGCATCAAAAATCTTGTTTCAGTTCATCGTTTCACTCTTGACAACAATGTTCTCATAATATTTTATCATTACTCTTTTGTTTCATGTCCACATGCTCACCAACAAAAAGGTTCCGTTGAACGAGAACACCGTCATGTTGTTGAAGTAGGACTATCATTGTTAGCCAATGCATCCATGCCTCTCAAATTCTGGGATGAAACTTTTCTTACTGTCACTTATCTTATTAGTATTCGTCCTAGCAAAGTTATCAAATTTGAGAATCCTATAACACGACTCTTTGGTGTCACTCCAGATTACACATCCCTTTGTATATTTGTGCGTGTTGGCCAAATCTTAGGCCATACAATTGATACGTCTCCAACGTATCTATAATTTTTGATTGTTCCATGCTATATTATATTCTGTTTTGGACATTATTGGGCTTTATTATACACTTTTATATTATTTTTGGGACTAACCTATTAACCGGAGGCCTAGCCCAGAATTGCTGTTTTTTTGCCTATTTTAGGGTTTCGCAGAAAAAGAATATCAAACGGAGTACAAACGGAATGAAACCTTCGGGAACGTGATTTTTGGAATGAACATGATCCAGAGGACTTGGACCCTACGTCAAGACATCAACCAGGAGGCCACGAGGTAGAAGGTGCGCCTACCCCCCCCCCCCAGGCGCACCCTCCACCCTCGTGGACCCCCTGTTGCTCCACCGACATACTCCTTCCTCCTATATATACCTACGTACCCCCAAACTACCAGATACAGAGCCAAAACCCTAATTCCACCGCCATAACTTTCTGTATCCACGAGATCCCATCTTGGGGCCTGTTCCGGAGCTCCACCGGAGGGGGCATCGATCACGGAGGGCTTCTACATCAACACCATAGCCTCTCCGATGAAGTGTGAGTAGTTTACTTCAGACCTACGGGTCCATAGTTATTAGCTAGATGGCTTCTTCTCTCTTTTGGATCTCAATACAAAGTTCTCCCCCTCTCTTGTGGAGATCTATTCGATGTAATCTTCTTTTGCGGTGTGTTTGTTGAGACCGATGAATTGTGAGTTTATGATCAAGTTTATCTATGAACAATATTTGAATCTTCTCTGAATTCTTTTATGTATGATTGGTTATCTTTGCAAGTCTCTTCAAATTATCAGTTTGGTTTGGCCTACTAGATTGATATTTCTTGCAATGGGAGAAGTGCTTAGCTTTGGGTTCAATCTTGCGGTGTCCTTTCCCAGTGACAGTAGGGGCAGCAAGGCACGTATTGTATTGTTGCCATCGAGGATAACAAGATGAGGTTTATTTCATATTGCATGAGTTTATCCCTCTACATCATGTCATTTTGCTTAAAGCTTTACTCTGTTCTCTTAAACTTAATACTCTAGATGCATGCTGAATAGTGGTTGATGTGTGGAGTAATAGTAGTAGATGCAGGCAGGAGTCGGTCTACTTGTCTTGGACGTGATGCCTATATACTTGATCATACCTAGATATTCTCATAACTATGCTCAATTCTGTCAATTGCTCAACAGTAATTTGTTTACCCACCGTGAATACTTATGCTCTTGAGAGAAGCCACTAGTAAAACCAATGGCCCCCGGGTCTATCTTCCATCATATTAATCTTCCAATACTTAGTTATTTCTTTTGCCTTTTATTTTACTTTGCATCTTTATCATAAAAATACCAAAAATATTATCTTATCATATCTATCAGATCTCAGTCTCGTAAGTGACCGTGTAGGGATTGACAACCCCTTATCGCGTTGGTTGTGAGAATTTATTTGTTTGTGTAGGTGCGAGGGACTCATGCGTGGCCTCCTACTGGATTGATACCTTGGTTCTCGAAAACTGCAGAAAATACTTACGCTACTTTGCTGCATCACTGTGACGCCCCTGATTCAATCGTACACTAATCATACACGCAAACGTGTAGGATCAAGATCAGGGACTCACGGGAAGATATCACAACACAACTCTACAAATAAAATAAGTCATACAAGCATCATATTACAAGCCAGGGGCCTCGAAGGCTCGAATACAAGAGCTCGATCATAGACGAGTCAGCGGAAGCAACAATATCTGAGTACAGACATAAGTTAAACAAGTTTGCCTTAAGAAGGCTAGCACAAACTAGGATACAGGTCGAAAGAGGTGCAGGTCTCCTGCCTGGGATCCTCCTAAACTACTCCTGGTCGTCGTCAGCGGGCTGCACGTAGTAGTAGGCACCTCCCGAGTAGTAGTAGTAGTCATCATTGACGGTGGCGTCTGGCTCCTGGACTCCATCGTCTGGTCGTAGCAATCAGGTATAGAAAGGGGGAAAAGAGGGAGCAAATCAACCGTGAGTACTCATCCAAAGTACTCGCAAGAAAGGAGCTACACTACATATGTATGCAATGGTATCAAATGGAATAAGGGTATCATATGTGGACTGAAATGCAGAATGCCGGAACAAGAGGGGGATAGCTAGTCCTATCGAAGACTACGCTTCTGGTAACCTCCATCTTGCAGCATGAGAAGAGAGTAGATGGTAAGTTCACCAAGTAGCATCGCATAGCATAATCCTAACCGATGATCCTCCCCTCGTCGCCCTGTGAGAGAGCGATCACCGGTTGTATCTGGCACTTGGAAGGGTGTGTTTTAATAAGTATCCGGTTCTAGTTGTCATAAGGTAAAGGTACAACTCCAAGTCGTCCTGTTACCGAAGATCATGGCTATTCGAATAGATTAACTTCCCTGCAGGGGTGCACCACATTTCCCAACACGCTCGATCCCCTTTGTCCGGACACACTTTCCTGGGTCATGCCCGGCCTCGGAAGATCAACACGTCGCAGCCCTACCTAGGCACAACAGAGAGGTCAGCACGGCGGTCTAAATCCTATGCGCGCAGGGGTCTGGGCCTATCTCCCATTGCACACCTGCACGTTGCGAACGCGGCCGGCGAGCAGACCTAGCAACCTCCATTACAAAGGAAGTTGCGTTACGTGGTCCAACCCGGCGCGCGCCACTCAGTCACTGACGTCACGAAGGCTTCGGCTGATACCACGACGTTGAGTGCCCATAACTGTTGCCGCGTAGTTGGTTAGTGCGTATAGGCCAGTAGCCAGACTCAGATCAAATACCAAGATCTCGTTAAGCGTGTTATCTTGAAGTAACCGCAGACGCCGACCAAGGCCAGGCCCACCTCTCTCCTTGGTGGTCTCAACCTGCCCTGTCGCTCCGCCATCGTGTAACAGTCGGGGGCCTTCGGGAACTCAGGCCCACCTCTACCGGGATGGAGCCGCCTGCCCCTTTAGCCTCCAACATCGGAATCACTCGCGGGTACTCCTACGAGCCGGCCCGACTTTAGTCACCACCTGTATGGCATGTATATATGTATAAGTATATACCCGTGATCACCTCTCGAGTGATCACGACCCGATAGTATAGCATGGCAGACGGACAAGAATGTAGGGCCACTGATGATAAACTAGCATCCTATACTAGCATTAGGATTGCAGGTAAAGGTAACAACAGAAATAGCAAGGACAGGATATGCATCAGGATAGAATTAACGGAAGCAGTAACATGCTACACTACTCTAATGCAAGCAGTAGAGAAGAATAGGCGATATCTGGTGATCAAAGGGGGGGCTTGCCTGGTTGCTCTGGCAAGAGAGAGGGGTCGTCAACACCGTAGTCGTACTGGGTAGCAGTGGCGTCAGTCTCGGTGTCTAGCGAGAGAAGAGGGGGAAGAAAGATTAAATATTAAGCAAACAAATGCATAGCGATGCATGACATGACAAGTAGCGGTTCTAGGGGTGCCCTAACGCGGTAAGAGGTGGTGATACGGGCGAAGGGGGGGGGGGACATCCGGGAAAGTATCCCCGGTGTTTCGCGTTTTCGGACAGATGAACCGGAGGGGGAAAGTTGCATGTTTACTATGCTAGGGGTGTGTGGCCGACGAACGGAGAGTGTATCCGTATTCGTCTCGTCGTTCTGAGCAACTTTCATGTACAGAGTTTTTCCATCTGAGCTACAGATTATTTTATATTAATTTTTAAAGATTTAATTCATTTTCTAATTTATTTTATTTCGAAAATTTAATGTTAAATTGCTAGATGTACCCAGCATAGTGTACTAAAAATGTACACTAGCTGACATGTGGGACCAGGGGACCCAGTTGATCGGTCAAACTTTGACTGGTCAACAGGGGGTGGGGCCCCCCTGTCATTGACTGCCTAGTTAACTAATAGGATTAGTTAGACTAATTAAGTAGTCAATAGGTTAATTAACATGATTAATTATGTTAATTTAATTAATTAATTAATTAATTTAATTATTATTTACTTTACATATTTTATTCTTTTTTTAACATTCTCAGGGGCTAGGGCCTCCTTGCCATAGGCCCACGGGCGCTAACAAGCACCAGGTTCACGGGCATACGGGCGACTGGACCAGGGCGCTGGCGTCGCCCGGGCGAAGACCGAGCCCGACCTGGGGTCAAGGCGAGGCCTGCGAGTGGCAGGGGTGGGAGGCCACATGGGGCAGGGCACGCCCGCGGGCGAAGCGAAGTGGGACGACGGACGGCGCGGTGGCCACGAGCAGCGCGCGGGTAGCAGAGGCCAGCGGTGGCGGGCGGCGAGCGTGGTGTCTGTGGCGGAGGAGCCGGCGGCAGCCGCAGGGCAAAGGGGCACGGGTGCGTGCGCGTGCGGTCTGCACGGCGACGACGGGCGTGACGACGAGGCCAGGCGTGGCTGGGGAGAGCTGCGTGAGGACGTGGTCAAGGCGTGCCTGGGGCGCGAGTAGTGCCGCAAGGCGAGGAGCGGGCGCACGCGCGAAAGGAGGGGAGCGTGGCCGAGCGCGTGCGGAGCAGAGGCAGGGAAGCAGAGAGCACATTGGGGGCCGTCGAGGCCGCAGGCGAGCGCGGAGCCGCGCGGGTGCGGGACGGCGTGCACGACGATGTCCGACAGGGGGAAAGGGGAGTACGAGGAGAGGGAGGTGCTCACGGCGAGGGCGTAGGGAACTAGCAACCCGCTCGTGGAAGAGTTAGGGAGGTCCGGCGAGGAGGCATTGGCGACGGGGACGGGGAGCGCCAGCGAAGGAGAGGACCGTGGCGATGGCGTCCGGCGATGGGTCGCAGGGGGGTTCGAGCGGTGCAGTCGATCCCACAAGGGAGAGGTGCGGGAGATCCGGGGATGGCAGCGGGCACCGGGGCGCCGACGAGGTGCGGCGGTGTGGCACGCGGCATCGGCGGGGTCGGGGGCGCACTTGCCCCAATCCCGATCCAGACGGGGAAGGAGAGGAGCGAGGCGTGGGGGAAGGAGTGGGGTGGACCGATCTAGGTCACACGGGAGTGGGGGGTTATGGGGGCGCCGGCTGGGCTGGCCTGGCTAGCCCAGTGGCCGGCTAGGCCACGGCCCAGAGAGGGGGTCTCTTTGTTTTCTTTTATTTTGTTTTATTTTCTGTTTTGCTTTTTTCTTTTTATTTATAATACTTTTTCTGTTTTAGTTGCTTTCCTATTAATTTTAGTTTTAGTAAAATATACATGTAGCATTAATACGTCTTCGTCGTATCTACTTTTCCAAACACTTTTGCTTTTGTTTTGGACTCTAACTTGTATGATTTGAATGGAACTAACCTGGAGTGACGTTGTTTTCAACAGAATTGCCATGATGTTGTTTATGTGCAGAAAACAAAAGTTCTCGGAATGACCTGAAACTCCAAGGAATATCTTACAATAAATAATAAAAAATTCTTGCCAAAGATGAAGGCCAGGGGGCCCACACCCTTTCCACGAGGGTGGGGGGCACCCCACCTAGGGCGCGCCCCCCTACCTCGTGGGCCCCCTGGAGACCTCCCGACTCCAACTCCAACTCTATATATCTGCTTTCGGGGAGAAAAAAATAGGAGAGAAGAATTCATCGCGTTTTATGATACAGAGTCGCCGCCAAGCCCTAAAACCTCTCGGGAGGGCTGATCTGGAGTCCGTTCGGGGCTCCGGAGAGGGGGATTCGTCGCCGTTGTCATCATCAACCATCCTCCATCACCAACTTCATGATGCTCACCGCCGTGCGTGAGTAATTCCATCATAGGCTTGCTGGACGGTGATGGGTTGGATGAGATTTATCATGTAATCGAGTTAGTTTTGTTAGGGTTTGATCCCTAGTATCCACTATGTTCTGAGATTGATGTTGCTATGACTTTGCTATGCTTAATGCTTGTCACTAGGGCCCGAGTGCCATGATTTCAGATCTGAACCTATTATGTTTTCATCAATATATGAGAGTTCTTGATCCTATCTTGCAAGTCTATAGTCACCTATTATGTGTTATGATCCGTTAACCCCGAAGTGACAATAATCGGGATACTTACCGGTGATGACCGTAGTTTGAGGAGTTCATGTATTCACTATGTGCTAATGCTTTGTTCCGGTTCTCTATTAAAAGGAGGCCTTAATATCCCTTAGTTTCCATTAGTACCCCGCTGCCACGGGAGGGTAGGACAAAAGATGTCATGCAAGTTCTTTTCCATAAGCATGTATGACTATATTCGGAATACATGCCTACATTACATTGACGAATTGGAGCTAGTTATGTGTCACCCTATGTTATGACTGTTACATGATGAACCACATCCGGCATAATTATCCATCATTGATCCGATGCCTACGAGCTTTCCATATATTGGTTTACGCTTATTTACTTTCCCGTTGCTATTGTTACAATCACTACAAAATACCAAAAACATTACTTTGCTTTCGTTACTCTTTTGTTACCGTTACCATCACTATCATATTACTTTGCTACTAAACACTTTGCTGCAGATACTAAGTTTCCAGGTGTGGTTGAATTGACAACTCAGCTGCTAATACTTGAGAATATTCTTTGGCTCCCCTTGTGTCGAATCAATAAATTTGGGTTGAATACTCTACCCTCGAAAGCTGTTGCGATCCCCTATACTTGTGGGTCATCAAGACTAATTTCTAGCGCCATTGCCGGGGAGCATAGCTCTATTCTTTGAGTCACTTGGGATTTATATCTGCTGGACACTATGAAGAACTTGAAAGACGCTAAGACAACAATTTATCCCTCAACTACGAGGAAAGGTAAGGAACTGCCATCTAGCTCTGCACTTGATTCACCTTCTGTTATGAGTAAGCTTGCGACACCTAAACCTTCTTCTGCTATTCGTTCTGATATGTCCCATGTTATTGATGATGCTACTTCTGCTATACATGATACTTATAATGAAACTACTTCTATGCTTGATACTACTGTGCCACTTGGTGATTTTCTCGAGGAACAACTTGCTAGGGCTAGAGAGATTGAAAATATTGAATCTGATTATGATGATGAAAGTGATGATGAAGAATCACTTGTTATTCCTGAGGGTTATTTATTTGATCAAGAAGCTTCTTTAGCTATTTTAGCTTGCAAAGATAGATATGAACTCAAAAGGTTATTAGCTAAATGGAATAAGCAATTTCTAAATGCTAGGATGAAACCTGACCCTGCTTTTGCTACTTCACCTATTTGTGTTACTGATAAGGATTATGAATTCTCTGTTGATCCTGATATAATTACTTTAGTTGAATCTGATCCTTTTCATGGCTATGAATTTGAAACTGTTGTAGCACATCTTACTAAATTAAATGATATAGCCACCCTGTTCACTAATGATGAGAGATCTCGCTACTTTTATATCCTTAAAATATTTCCGTTCTCATTAAAGGGTGATGCTAAGATATGGTTTAATTATCTTGATCCTGGTTGTGTGCGTAGTCCCCAGGATATGATTTACTACTTCTCTGCTAAATATTTCCCTGCTCATAAGAAACAAGCTGCTTTAAAGGAAATATACAACTTTGTGAAAATTAAAGAAGAGAGTCTCCCACAAGCTTGGGGGAGGCTTCTCAAGTTACTTAATGCTTTGCCTGATCATCCTCTTAAGAAAAATGAAATACTGGATATCTTTTATAATGGACTAACCAATGCTTCCAGAGGTTACCTGGATAGTTGTGCTGGTTCTCTTTTCAGGGAAAGAACACCGGTTGAAGCTGAAATCTTATTGAATAATATGTTGACAAATGAAAATAATTGGGCACCTCTTGAGCCAGCTCCTGAGCCAACTCCTGCTCCAATTAATGATCATATTCCTAAACCAACTCCGAAGAAGAGAGGTGTTCTATTTCTCAGTCCCGAAGATATGCAAGAGGCAAAGAAATCTATGAAAGAAAAAGGTATTAAAGCTGAAGATGTTAAGAATTTACCTCCTATTGAAGAAATACATGGTCTTAATTTACCGCCTGTCGAAGAAATATATGATCTTAATCCCTTATTTATTGAAGAACCTCCTGACCCCGATAACCCGACACAGGTAGTAAAGGTAAATTCTCTCTATAGATATGATAAAGCTGAAATCCCTCCTGCTAAAATTGATATTCAATGCTTGGATGAGTTTGATAATTTTATGTTTAAGCAAGAAGACTTCAATGCTTATTTTGGTAGACAATTAAAACAAAATGTTGATATGATTAAATATTTGGGTGATTATATGGCTAATATTAGAGGTGAACTTAAACTTGTTAGCAAACATGCTTCTATGGTTACCACTCAAGTAGAACAAGTACTTAAAGCTCAAAAGGAATAGCTCAATGAGATGAATAGTAAGAAAAATAATTATGTTGTTAAAGTGGCTACTAGAACTGGTAGAATGACTCAGGAACCTTTGTATCCTGAAGGCCACCCTAAGAGAATTGAGCAAGATTCTCAGAGAAATAATATTGATGCACCTAGTTCTTCTAAAAGGAAGAAAAAGAAAAATGATAGAACTGTGCAAACTTCTAGTGAACCTATTGCTGAACCACCTGATAATCCAAATGGTATATCTATGTCTGATGCTGAAACACAATCTGGCAATGAACATGAACCTAACGAAAATGTTAATGATGATGTTCATAATGATGCTCAAACTAGTAATGATAATGATGTAGAAATTGAACCTGCTGTTGATCTTGATAACCCACAATCAAAGAATCAATGTTATGTTAAGAAAGACTTTGTTGCTAGGAAACATGGTAAAGAAAGAGAGCCTTTGGTTCATAAACCCATGCCTTTTCCTCCCAAACCATCCAAGAAAAAGGATGATGAGGATTTTGAGCGCTTTGCTGAAATGATTAGACCTATCTTTTTGCGTATGCGATTGACTGATATGCTCAAAATGAATCCTTATGCTAAGTACATGAAAGATATTGTTACAAATAAAAGAAAGATACCAGAAGCTGAAATTTCCACCATGCTTGCTAATTATAATTTTAAGGGTGGAATACCAAAGAAACTTGTAGATCCAGGAGTACCTACTATACCATGCTCCATTAAAAGAAACTATGTTAAAACTGCTTTATGTGATCTTGGAGCCGGTGTTAGTGTTATGCCTCTCTCTTTATATCGTAGACTTGACTTGAATAAGTTGACACCTACTGAAATATCTTTGCAAATGGCTGATAAATCAACTGCTATACATGTCGGTATTTGTGAGGATGTGCCTGTTGTGGTTGCAAACATTACTATTTTAACGGACTTTGATATTCTTGATATTCCAGAGGACGATAGTATGTCTATTATTCTTGGAAGACCTTTTCTTAATACTGCAGGGGATGTTATTGATTGCAACAAAGACAATGTCACTTTTCATGTTAATGGTAATGAGCATACGGTACACTTTCCGAGGAAACAACCTCAAGTTCATAGTATCAATTCTATCGGAAAAATTCCATCGATTATATTTGGAGGCTTTGAATTTCCTCTTCCTACTGTCAAGAAGAAATATGATATACTTATTATTGGGGATGTGCATATCCCCGTTGAGGTAACCTAGTGCTATTCGAAATTTCTCCGGTTTAATGTTAATCGGAATGAGTTCGTTAACAAGACTTGGTCAACCTTGTTAGTGGATTCCTTTTGATGAGCATGAGATGGATGAAACTAGAAGCACAACCTTCTGTACCCTCTTTATACTTTCTGTTATTTAGTTGAAATAAAGTAAAAATAGTATTTTTTTTGTCTGTTTCTTGATTTATCCGTGCAATATAAAAATGTCCCAAAAATAAAAGTCCTCAGAATGACATGCCAATTTAATATGATTTTTTCGGGAATATTTGAGGATTTATGGTGCAAAAATTATCGCGGGGGGAGCTGCCACCTGGTCACAAGGGTGGAGGGCGCGCCCCCTGCCTCGTGGGCCCATGGTGGCCCTCCTCCACTTATTCCTGCACCCATCCTCTTCTTCTTCCTCCCACAAACACGAAAAACCAACTCAAGCACGAGTTCCAGCTCTCTTTGCTGTAATTTTCAATCTCCTTGCTCAAAGACCCTCTCACAAAACTGCTTGGGGAGATTATTCCTTGGTATGTGACTCCTCCATTGGTCCAATTAGTTTTTGTTCTAGTCCTTTATTCATTGAATTTTTTTGTTGCTTAGGTGACCCTGTTCTTGAGCTTGCATGTCAAATTTATATGGTCAAAAGTAGTTTTGATGCATGATATAGGCCCAAGGCACTTGTAGGAGTAGTTGCTATCAATATTATTGAGTTTGGTTTAGTTTTATTTTGAAGTTACTAAAAATTTCAGAATTTTTCAAAAAATGATGAGGAGATTATTGAGGGGCTCATCGAGCCAAAGCTTGATGGAAAAGGCACCGAAGCCTAAGTATAATTTGTCGTGCACCGCGGAGGTTCGGGCGTGTGAATGGCCTTCCGAGGATTTCTTAAGAGCAACCGGGATTTATGAAGATTTTCATGAGTTGGCTCAGACTGTAGGCCTTACCGCTTTCCTCCACGACCAATACGATCAGTATCTCTTGCTCACAAATACCTTTGTGCAAAACTTTTATTTTCATTCTAAGAACTCACCACCTACGGTGGAATTTCATTTATATGATGAGCATAAGGAGATGTCACTTTATGATTTCTGTCAGATTTGTTTAGTCCCTTTTGGGGGCAAGACAGAAGAACCACATCGTGATGATGTGGAGGGATTTATTGACACTATCACTGTAGGGGAAACAAGGAAGGTTTTCGATGCATGAATCACTAGCATACATTTTCCTGTTTTACGCTACTTTGCATTATTTGCTAGTCGTTGCTTAATTGGTCGCGGAAACTGTGGAAACCTGAGTATCCCTGATATTATTATTTTGCACCACGGCTTATACGGTGATAACTCTTTTAGTATGGGCGGCATTATTGCTAGAAGGTTAAGTATGAACCATACTAAGGGTCCCATCTTTGGAGGCATCTATGCTACACGCCTAGCTGCACATTTTAACATACCTATTAGGCGTGCTGAGAAGGAAGAAAAAGTGCTGCCTCGTGTTTATCTAGATTATAAAAGTATGATGGCACATGATTTTATTATTAAGAATAGGGCAGGAGAGCTTAAATATCAATTGTTCTTTAATAAACATCATCCTGAGACTATTACCTTGCCTGCTCCTTCTTTGTTTGATTTGACTGTAGGCACGTACCTTGTTCCGTTGACGGCTATTCACGCCTACCAGAACCCTGCACCAGCCGAGGAGCCAGAACCGGAACCACAATTTGATCCTTCACGACAGTCTAACTATCAGTGGGATCCGGAGATGATTGCCAGCCAGTGGCAATCGGAGCCTTCTTCTTCCTCATCGCAGTACGACCCCAACTATTATTATGGATATCAGCCAGGCCAGTCGTGGCCATAAACCAACTTAGGCCAAAAGCCTAAGCTTGGGGGAGTACGTATTTCTCACCGACATTACATTTATGTTCACACACACTCATTGCTAGATGTCGGTGCTCATACTTTTTCATTGTATCATCCATGCTAGTTTATTTCCTTTTATGCTTTCTTCTTGTGTGTTTAATAAACCTTTAGAAAAAACCAAAAAAATTAGTTGTAGCTTTTAATTAATTTACTTTCCATGCTTGTAGTAGTTATTAAAAAGAAAACCCAAAAATATTTCCCGTTCTTCTTTTGCTTGTTGGGAGCTTTCCCGTGTAAATAGTTTTATTTCTTTTCTCTCTTTGGGGGTCGATAGGAGAAGACCATAATTAAATTGTTGAAGTGGCTCTTATATGCTTTATTGTTGATTTAACCAAGAGCCCATATTGCTTTGTCTTCTCCTGTTTATTAAATGCTCACAGATTCCAGCTTAGTCCAATGCACGTGCACTCTTATTATTATTCACATCGTTCGGTTGTGCAAGTGAAAGGCAATTATGATGATATATGATGGACTGACTGAGATGAGAAAAGCTGGTACGAACTCCACCTCTTTTGTTTTTGTAAATATGATGAGTTCATCGTTCTTGATTCAGCTTGTTATGAATAAACACATTTGCAATGACAATTAGAGATCATAGTTGCTTGTGTCATGCTTGATTAGCTATGAGTTATAATGGTTTACCTTGCGTTCCAACATGATATTGAGATGGTTATGATGTGGTATGATGGGGTGGTATCCTCCTTTGAATGATTTAAGTGACTTGACTTGGCACATGTTCACGCATGTAGTTAAAACAAATCAACATAGCCTTCACGATATTTATGTTCATGGTGGATTATATCCTACTCATGCTTGCATCCAATGTTTATTAATTTTAATGCATGTACATGGTAGTTGTCGCTCTCTAGTTGGTCGCTTCCCAGTCTTTTGCTAGCCTTCACCTGTACTAAGCGGGAATACTGCTTGTGCATCCAATTCCTTAAACCCCAAAGTTATTCCAGATGAGTCCACAATACCTTCCTATATGCGGTATCTACATGCCATTCCAAGTAAATTTGTATGTGCCAAACTCTAAACCTTCAAATAATCATCCTGTTTTGTATGATCGAATAGCTCATGTATCAACTAGGGCTGCCTGTATCTTCCATGCTAGGCGGGTTATTCTCAAGAGGAGTGGAGTCCGCTCCTCACTCACGAGAAAATGGCTGGTCACTAGGATGCCCAGTCCCATGCTTTATGCAAACTAAATCAAAAATAATTGCAAAACAAAACTCCCGCTGGGACCTGATGTATGTTGAAGGCACTTGTTGTTCCGAGCAAGCCATGGATTGATGTTTGTTGGTGGAGGGGGAGTATAAACTTTACCATTCTGTTTGGGAACCGCCTATAATGTGTGTAGCATGGAAGATATCGCCATCTCTTGGTTGTTATGTTGACAATGAAAGTATACCGCTCAAAATGTTAATTATCTCTATTTCAAAACCGAGCTCTAGCACCTGCTTCCCTCTGCGAAGGGCCTATCTATTTATTTTTATGTTGAGTCGTCACCCTCTTATTAAAAGCACTAGCTGGAGAGCGCAGCTGTCATTTGCATTCATCACTGTTAATTTATATTGGGTGTGACTATGATTGGATCTCTTTTACCATGAATTACAATGTCTAGTTAGTCCTTGATCTTTAAAGGTGCTCTGCATTTATGTTTTGCGGTCTCAGAAAGGGCTAGCGAGATACCATCTTGTTATATCATATTATGATTGTTTTGAGAAAGTGTTGTCATCCGAGATTTATTATTATGGCTTGCTAGTTGATTATGCTATTGATATGGGTCATCATGAGACCTGAGAATTATTGCAAATATGATTAGTTATAATCTTTGCTGAAAACTTGAATGCTAGCTTGACATATTTACAACAACAAGAGCAAACAGAGTTTGTAAAAGTTTTTCTTTATTTCTTTTAGTTTGTCAACTGAATTGCTTGAGGACAAGCAAGGGTTTAAGCTTGGGGGAGTTGATACGTCTTCGTCGTGTCTACTTTTCCAAACACTTTTGCCCTTGTTTTGGACTCTAACTTGTATGATTTGAATGGAACTAACCCGGACTGACGCTGTTTTCAGCAGAATTGCCATGATGTTGTTTTATGTGCAGAAAACAAAAATTCTCGGAATGACCTGAAACTCCACGGAATATATTACAATAAATAATAAAAAATCTTCGCCAAAGATGAAGACCAGGGGGCCCACACCCTTTCCACGAGGGTGGGGGGCGCGCCCCCCTAGGGCACGCCACCCTACATCGTGGGCCCCCTGGAGACCTCCCGACTCCAACTCCAACTCTATATATCTGCTTTCGAGGAGAAAAAAAGAGGAGAGAAGAATTCATCGCGTTTTACGATACGGAGTCGTCGCCAAGCCCTAAAACCTCTCGAGAGGGCTGATCTGGAGTCCGTTCGGGGCTCCGGAGAGGGGGATTCGTCGTCGTCGTCATCATCAACCATCGTCCATCACCAATTTCATGATGCTCACCGCCGTGCATGAGTAATTCCATCGTAGGCTTGCTGGACGGTGATGGGTTGGATGAGATTTATCATGTAATCGAGTTAGTTTTGTTAGGGTTTGATCCCTAGTATCCACTATGTTCTGAGATTGATGTTGCTATGACTTTGCTATGCTTAATGCTTGTCACTAGGGCCCGAGTGCCATGATTTCAGATCTGAACCTATTATGTTTTCATCAATATATGAGAGTTCTTGATCCTATCTTGCAAGTCTATAGTCACCTATTATGTGTTATGATCTGTTAACCCTGAAGTGACAATAACCGGGATACTTACCGGTGATGATCGTAGTTTCAGGAGTTCATGTTTTCACTATGTGCTAATGCTTTGTTCCGGTTCTCTATTAAAAGGAGGCCTTAATATGCCTTAGTTTCCATTAGGATCCCACTGCCACGGGAGGGTAGGACAAAAGATGTCATGCAAGTTCTTTTCCATAAGCATGTATGACTATATTCGGAATACATGCCTACATTACATTGACGAGTTGGAGCTAGTTTTGTGTCACCCTATGTTATGACTGTTACATGATGAACCACATCCGGCATAATTATCCATCATTGATCCGATGCCTATGAGCTTTCCATATACTGGTTTACGCTTATTTACTTTCCCGTTGCTATTGTTACAATCACTACAAAATACCAAAAACATTACTTTGCTTTCGTTACTCTTTTGTTACCGTTACCATCACTATCATATTACTTTGCTACTAAACACTTTGCTGTAGATACTAAGTTTCCAGGTGTGGTTGAATTGACAACTCAGCTGCTAATACTTGAGAATATTCTTTGGCTCCCCTTGTGTCGAATCAATAAATTTGGGTTGAATACTCTACCCTCGAAAGCTGTTGCGATCCCCTATACTTGTGGGTCATCAAGCATCTAAATTAGTATTTCAACTTAGTCCATAGTCACAAAAAGTCTAGTCCTCAAATAAATTAGTTTGACATTTTATTAATTATAAAAGGTATTTAAATAATTGTTTTTACGGCTGTTTTATTCATCTTATAGTATTTAAACATTTTATAAAGGTGTGGCCTCCCCACCATAATTACCTATGCAATATTTGGTTCACTCCGAACATTTTGGTTTTAATATTTGAAAACTTTTATTATTTGCTTGATTTTGAATTTGAATTTGAATCGGTTTCGAACTAATCACGAGATCAATGGTAATCGATGTGAGGTGGCATCATTAGTAGAGAATTACTGTAGCTTAATTATCCGGGCGTCACAATTCTCCTCCACTACAAGAAATCTCGTCCCGAGATTTAAGAGGTGGAAAACGGGGGAAAGGTCTGGTTACGAAATTGTAACGAATCTTCTCGGTCTTGGTTGCTCTTCTCGAAGAGGTCGATCCATAGCGTTAATATCTCCATTCCTATGCATCAATGCATCATGATGAAGTTGTCATCCTTCCTTTGGGATCTTCACCGTACTTACGGAAGGATAAGAGGGGGAAAACTCTATAAGGACGAATTCTAACAAAATTGAGCATCGGATGGTTAACACAGGGGAAGAAGCATAAGTATCTCTTGAATTGAAACTTAAAGAGATATCGAGAGCAAAGTAAGAAGGTATCATGAGAAGTTTCAAACGGATAGGCAATCATTCGATGCCTGAAACAACGATAGGGTCCAGAGCAACGAGAATAAGTATTGCGTCTGTTACCAGAATAGACCACTAGGAAGGTGGCCCGTGAATTACATACGAGGCCACATGCGAGGAATAACTTGGGAAACCAAGGGGTGTGCAGGAGAGTCAGGTTTCGATCCTGTGGAACTGTGGGTTATGGGCCCACCATGTGGGTTAAAAGTAGGAAGGCGATGACGTCTTACACGATCATGTAAGCAAGGCATGTCAGAGGATAGCCTATCAGTTATGTCAACAACGAAACATTGATACCAAGGGCGAGGGACGAAGAGAACCATTTCTCCTGCTCGTTGAACGAGGCGGACCAATAGGCAAAGTTCTCATCCATCGGTGGTTACCGGAATGTCATCAACAATAGAAACAGGGTCTCACTAACAAGGTTTACACCGAGGTGTTTACATAAGCAGTGAATTATTACTGCTTAGATTATATAGATCACAAGAAAGGTCAAACAAACCAATGAAAAGGAAAATGTGATCATCAGGTTAAACAGAACAATGGAAAGGAAAAATGTGTTTAAACACATATTTCAGGGGCATATCCTTCCCAAGGACAAGTAGAGCATGATATCTGTGACAAGATGTAATGTAGAAAACCCTTTAGGTAAGGGGAGAGAAACTTCATGACATTACCCATACAGCGGTGTTTGAATAATTGAGCAAGAAACATTTAGCATTGGGCTTCAAATGTTCTTGTTGAAAATCAGAGTACCACAGACATGCTTCGAGATAGCATTGACATGGTCTTCAAGCAAAGGTCGGACTTGGGATAAACAGAGGATCCATTAGGAACAACTCATAGAATAAGTCTTACACTTTCCTGCAAGGAAGAATGGCTAACCTTGCAAAAAAAGGGAACTATAACAATAGGTCCTCCGGCCAGGTGTGCTAGGCATGACATCACCTTACCGGGTCATATAAAGACCAATGTTGTGACTCTTGGAAAATGTTCCAACCATCATATCTGACTGAGATTCAGATTTGATTGGTGTCAGAATAACTCAGACTCGGGGTGCCTAAGAAGAAAGGCGCAACACAAATTGTCGAGACGACATTGTAAGATTCTCGGGAATTAAACTATGGAAGCGAGTTCCGAAACAAGAGTTCATCATTAAAGGAGAGGATAAGGAGGTGGCTGATGGAGTTGGCGACAACTCATCGAGATTTCTAAAAAGATGGATTCTGACAATTATGTGAACAAGGGGATAACATTTGTCAGATCAGATGGTATAATGATGTATGCTCGAGGAAAAGATACACAAGTAAACATTGGTTGAAAGGTGCACCCGAAATATGGGCTGGGTTGCACGACCAACATCGGAATGGTGATTCAATAATCAATAGTCTAAGAATGAACGGCCGACCATTAACTTCAAAGCAATAGGGTTGCTAGAAGGAAAGAATCCAAACAACACTGTTCACTTGTGGGAATCAACACGGGGATCAATAAAGAATGGTGATGGTGAGAAGTATCACTATACCAAGAATTCTTAAGAGGTGGAGCAATACTCACAACATCCTTGACATAAAAGACAGTACTACTTCAAGGTAGAACATAACACCAGCTGGAAAGAAAATTGCATCCATAACCTGAACAAGTTTGTGATGAAAGGGAGTAAGGATGTTGTCGGTGGCAACTCAAATTACCAAGGGACGAGGATGGTACTTATCATCATGAATTTGATCGATATCCTGAAAGGAGTCAAATGTTGATGATGATCACGGCAAATTTTGTCGAGAGATTCATGAGGATGTAATCAATCAGCGATGACATCAAGTCAAAGGGATGATGAAGCAAGAGGTTATTGGAACCACAGGTACGACACAAACTCGAAATCAAGCTTGTTGCTCAAGGTGAAATGGTATGACGAGAAGATCGGCATAAGCTTAGCTCATCATCGAAAGTTGTGCTCCGGGGTTAAGGACCAGGTAGCACAGTTAAAATCAGCATGCTAATGATATAGCCGAGCAGGCTAGGACTTACGTGATCGAGCTCAAATTCGTAAGTAATGAAGGTTACCAAGAGTTGTTTAATCGCGGTGCGAGCTTGATTCAGTTATCGGTGTCTTTGAGTGTTTAATAACTCAGAGCCCGTGAAAAATAGGAATCAGTGAGAATGTAGTACTTGATGAAGAACTCATAAGAGGTTATGCAGTTTCATGATAATCTCGAGATACCAGGGGGGTAATACTTGACGACATATCAAAGTAGAGATTGAACTGGGTATTACTCTGCAGAAGACAATTGCTTAAACTTGCACGAGAAATGGTATTTAAAGTAGAACATGGTCAGAACCATGATTGCAAAAGACCAGATCCCAGATATAAGATGAACTTATACCAAAGGAATAATTAATTTAAGAGAAGCTTTAATGATAAGATCTACATCATGTCCATGGGCATGAACACAAAGTTCAAGGTCAACTCCCACTTCTCCAACGCATGACCTTTCATTCACTTCTCGCTTTCAATGAAGTTGTAGTGTTGAAATTTTATTTGGCAAAATACCAGAAGAGTATGACTCATGAAAACTTTCGAGTTCACACATATTAAGGAAGGCATAGGTTCAACCCATCAGGGTATCTTAGAAACATATACCACAAGCTTCAAGAGTACTAACACAAGCTCGAAAATAGAGCATGGTTGACAAAAGGAGAGGATACAATTTACCAAATGCATTATGTATCGGAGAAAGAACTCACAAGGTGATTAATTATGAAGGACACTGTCGGATAATAATCCAACAATGGATCGAGCGATCCACAACGGAGCTGATGTGAGTATCGGTACTCAATCAGAGGAACAAAGAATGCATGGGCATCATATTATAGAATATATGAATAATTCGATGCTTAGATAACAAAGGAATTATGATTTCCAAAACAAAGGATCAGGAGCAGATGCTCTGATCAAGGATGGATAAGTTGGATAGACCAGAGGCACAATTGGCGACAAATAGTTTGGTCGAGAACCAGCTCATGTTCAAAATGACGTGTGAGTCAGAAAGATAATTTAGAAGGGTTGATTGATGATTGTGTGCATTCGCACACATGTTGAATCAACAGGATCAAAATGACGGTGTCAAAAGACACTAGTGAATATTGCTAGTGATATGGGAGCATCCATAATGTAAGCATACAGGTATTTGCAGAGCAGTAGTTTGAAGAGGATGCTCAGAAGGTCGGATAGTATTTCAGAGTATCTTATGAAGCCTACGAACAACTGGGGATGAACAGATACTCAATAAGTGCGAGGAATTTTCAATAGGAGTATTCATGTGGTAAAGAACTGCAAGGCAGTAAGCTTAAATGATTTTCGGAACAACGGAGAGCAATTTAGGGCATCTTGTAATAACAAGAGCAACTGAGGATGAAGGTATGAACAGAAATTGTAGGTAGTTATCCATAAGGGTATATCGGCGGTAGGGGGTTGTAAAGTCGGTGGGCACAAGGGTCTCAGGAAAACCTCGGAGAGTATCTTCAGAATCTTCTGGTGCAGCAAGCGATCATCTGGAATGAGGGGCTCTCCGGGAGAAAGTATTTTCAAGAACCTAAAGTTAGTCTTTTTAGCAAAATCATTTAACCCGAATGTGGGAGAGATTAGAGTCCCAGAGTAAAGATCGAGGAGTAAAAGATCCTAGTACCACCCAATGGTGACGTGGGCCCGTAAGCCGCACAACCATGTTAATAAAAACCTTTTCAATGACTAGACTCAACTTCGTCCAAGGAGTTGGAAAGGGGGATTCCTACAGGCAGTCTGCTCTGATACCAACTTGTGACGCCCCCGATTCAATCGTACACTAATCATACACGCAAACGTGTACGATCAAGATCAGGGACTCACGAGAAGATATCACAACACAACTCTACAAATAAAATAAGTCATACAAGCATCATATTACAAGCCAGGGGCCTCGAAGGCTCGAATACAAGAGCTCGATCATAGAAGAGTCAGCGAAAGCAACAATATCTGAGTACAGACATAAGTTAAACAAGTTTGCCTTAAGAAGGCTACCACAAACTGGGATACATGTCGAAAGAGGCGCAGGCCTCCTGCCGGGATCCTCCTAAACTACTCCTGGTCGTCGTCAGCGGGCTGCACGTAGTAGTAGGCACCTCCCGAGTAGTAGTAGTCGTCATCGACGGTGGCGTCTGGCTCCTGGACTCCATCGTCTGGTCGCAGCACTCGGGTATAGAAAGGGGGAAAAGAGGGAGCAAAGCAACCGTGAGTACTCATCCAAATTACTCGCAAGCAAGGAGCTACACTACATATGTATGCAATGGTATCAAATGGAATAAGGGTATCATATGTGGACTGAACTGCAGAATGCCGGAACAAGAGGGGGATAGCTAGTCCTATCGAAGACTACGCTTCTGGTAACCTCCATCTTGCAGCATGAGAAGAGAGTAGATGGTAAGTTCACCAAGTAGCATCGCATAGCATAATCCTAACCGATGATCCTCCCCTCGTCGCCCTATGAGAGAGCGATCACCGGTTGTATCTGGCACTTGGAAGGGTGTGTTTCAATAAGTACCCGGTTCTAGTTGTCATAAGGTCAAGGTACAACTCCAAGTCGTCCTCTTACCGAAGATCACGGCTATTCGAATACATTAACTTCCCTGCAAGGGTGCACCACATTTCCCAACACGCTCGATCCCCTTTGTCCGAACACACTTTCCTGGGTCATGCCCGGCCTCGGAAGATCAACACGTCGCAGCCCTACCTAGGCACAACAGAGAGGTCAGCACGTCGGTCTAAATCCTATGCATGCAGGGGTCTGGGCCCATCGCCCATTGCACACCTGCACGTTGCGAACGCGGCCGGCGAGCAGACCTAGCAACCTCCATTACAAAGGAAGTTGCGTTACACGGTCCAACCCGGCGCGCGCCGCTCAGTCGCTGACATCACGAAGGCTTCGACTGATACCACGACGTCGAGTGCCCATAACTGTTCCTGCGTAGTTGGTTAGTGTGTATAGGCCAGTAGCCAAACTCAGATCAAATACCAAGATCTCGTTAAGCGTGTTATCTTGAAGTAACCGCGGACGCCGACCAAGGCCAGGCCCACCTCTCTCCTAGGTGGTCTCAACTTGCCCTGTAGCTCCGCCACCGTGTAACAGTTGGGGGCCTTCGGGAACTCAGGCCCACCTCTACCGGGATGGAGCCACCTGCCCCTTCAGCCCCCAACATCGGAATCACTCGTGGGTACTCCTACGAGCCGACCCGACTTTAGTCACCACATGTATAGCATGTATGTATGTATAACTATATACCTGTGATCACCTCCCGAGTGATCACGACCCGATAGTATAGCATGGCAGACGGACAAGAATGTAGGGCCACTGATGATAAACTAGCATCCTATACTAGCATTAGGATTGCAGGTAAAGGTAACAACAGAAATAGCAAGGACAGGCTTTGAATCAGGATAGGATTAACGGAAGCAGTAACATGCTACACTACTCTAATGCAAGCAGTAGAGAAGAATAGGCGATATCTGGTGATCAGGGGGGGCTTGCCTGGTTGCTCTGGCAAGAGAGAGGGGTCGTCAACACCGTAGTCGTACTGGGTAGCAGCGGCGTCGGTCTCGGTGTCTAGCGAGAGAAAAGGGGGAAGAAACAATAAATATTAAGCAAACAGATGCATAGCGATGCATGACATGATAAGTAGCGGTTCTAGGGGTGCCCTAACACGGTAAGAGGTGGTGATACAGGCGAAGGGGGGAACATCCGGGAAAGTATCCCCGGTGTTTCGCGTTTTCGGATAGATGAACCGGAGGGGGAAAGTTGCGTGTTTGCTATGCTAGGGATGTGTGGTCGACGAACGAAGAGTGTATTCGTATTCGTCTCGTCGTTCTGAGCAACTTTCATGTAGAAAGTTTTTCCATCTGAGCTACAGATTATTTTATATTAATTTTTAAAGATTTAATTCATTTTCTAATTTATTTTAATTCAAAAATTTAATGTTAAATTGCTAGATGTACCCAGCACAGTGTACTGAAAAATGTACATTGGCTGACATGTGGGACCAGGGGACCCAGTTGACCGGTCAAACTTTGACTGGTCAACAGGGGGTGGGGCCCCCTATCATTGACTGCCTAGTTAACTAATAGGATTAGTTAGACTAATTAAGTAGTCATAGGTTAATTAACATGATTAATTAGGTTAATTTAATTAATTAATTAATTAAATACATTATTATTTACTTTACTTTTTTTATTCTTTTTTTACATTCTCAGGGGCTGGGGCCTCCTTGTCATAGGCCCACGGGCGCTAACGAGCACCGGGTTCACGGGCATACGGGCGACTGGACCAGGGCGCTGGCGTCGCCCGGGCGAAGACCGAGCCCGACCTGGGGTCAAGGCGAGGTCTGCGAGTGGCAAGGACGGGAGGCCACATGGGGCAAGGCACTCCCACGGGCGGAGCGAAGCGAGACAGCGGACGGCGCGGTGGCCGCGAGCAGCGCGCAGGAGGCAGAGGCCAGCGGTGGCGAGCAGTGAGCGCGGTGGCTACGGCGGAGGAGCCGGTGGCAGCCGCAGGGCAAAGGGGCACGTGTGCGTGCGCGTGCAGTTTGCGCGGCGACGACGGGCTTGACGACGAGGCCAGGCGTGGCTGGGAAGAGCTGCGCGAGGACGTGGTCGAGGCGCGCCTAGGGCGTGAGTAGTGCCGCAAGGCGAGGAGCGGGCGCACGCGAAGGGAGGGGAGCATGGCCGAGTGCGTGTGGAGCAGAGGCAGGGAAGCAGAGAGCACAGCGGGGGCCATCGAGGCCGCAGGCGAGCGCGGAGCCGCGCGGGTGCGGGACGGCGTGCACGACGATGTCCGACAGGGGGGAAAGGGGAGTACGAGGAGAGGGAGGTGCTCACGGCGAGGCCGTAGGGAACTGGCAGCGGGTTCGAGGAAGAGTTGGGGAGGTCCGGCGAGGAGGCATTGGCGATGGGGACGGGGAGCGCCGGCGACGGAGAGGACCGTGGTGATGGCGTCCGGCGATGGGTCGCAGGGGGGTTCGAGCGGCGCGGTCGATCCCACGAGGGAGAGGCGCGGGAGATCCGGGGATGGCAGCGGGCACCGAGGCGTCGATGAGGTGCGACGGGGTGGCACGCGGCATCGGCGGGGTCGGGGCGCAGTTGCCCCGATTCCGATCCAGACGAGAAGCGAGGTGTGGGGGGAGTGGGGTGGACTGATCTAGGTCACACGGGAGTGGGGGGTTATGGGGGCGCCGGCTGGGCCAGCCTGGCTAGCCCAGTGGCCGGCTGAGCCACGGCCCAGAGAGGGGGGTCTCTTTGTTTTCTTTTGTTTTGTTTTATTTTCTGTTTTGCCTTTTTCTTTTTATTTATAATACTTTTTCTGTTTTAGTTGCTTTCCTATTAATTTTAGTTTTAGTAAAATATACACGTAGCATCTAAATTAGTATTTCAACTTAGTCCATAGTCACAAAAAGTCTAGTCCTCAAATAGATTAGTTTTAAATTTTATTAATTACAAAAGGTATTTAAATGATTGTTTTACGGCTATTTTATTCATCTTATAGTATTTAAACATTTTATAAAGGTGTGGCCTCCCCACCATAATTACCTATGCAATATTTGGTTCACTCCGAACATTTTGGTTTTAATATTTGGAAACTTTTATTATTTGCTTGATTTTGAATTTGAATTTGAATCGGTTTCAACTAATCACGAGATCAACAGTAATCGAAGTGAGGTGGCATCATTAGCAGAGAATTACTGTAGCTTAATTATCCGGGCGTCACAATCGCACTTTCCTCTTCAAGGAAAAACCAACGCAAATGCTCAAGAGGTAGCAAGAAGGATTTCTGCTGCCGTTGCCGGGGAGTCTACGCAAAAGCCAACATACCAAGTACCCATCACAAACCCTTATCTCCCGCATTACATTATTTGCCATTTGCCTCTCGTTTTCCTCTCCCCCCACTTCACCCTTACCGTTTTATTCGCCCTCTCTCTCCGTCCTTCCTCTCTTTCTCTATTTGCCTCCTTTTGCCCGTTCCTTGTTTGCTTGCCATTATGGCTAGTCCCCTATCTTCTTCGTTGTCTCCCGAAAATGAAGTTCTTAATTTTAAGCAAAGGGAAGGCGAAAACCTAAAAGACGCTTGGTATAGAATTTGCAATGCTCAAAATAGATCTACCAGGAAGCAATCTACTTCTATTCTTCTTCGCAATTTTTTTGTAGGTGCTATTCGTTGGCACAGATTTGTCCTTAATACCATTACCGGAGGGAACTTCTTGGGTAGCCACACTTTTGATTCCTATAATGCTATGATAGATTTATTTGGCTCACCCCCTCTTTTGGTTAATGGAACTATGTTAACTTTGGAGCATGTAATGCAAAAACTTGAAATTATTGAAAATAAAGTTGCTACCATTGAGTTAATTGAAAATTTCAATAAAAATATCCACAACCAAATTACCCAATATGGATCTAAAGTGGGAGTAACTTTGAAAAATATTAAAGAGAAGGAACCTACAGTTAATGAAAGAATAAATCATGATTCCACTAGAATCGATAAACTTGAGGGTATCATTACCAACTTGGGAACCGCTTTTTCTTCCATAAAGAATACTCCAAGTCCTCCAACTAAAATTGCCAAGCTTATGTATGTTCCTAAAAATAAGGGTGAATCCTCTAGCAAAGAAACTGCGGATCTCAAATCTATAAGTATACATCCTAATCTTTTTGCTATCATTAAGGAACCATTTGCTACTAATGATTTTTTAGATCTTGTGCCTAGAAGTTTGATTATTGATAAAAGGAAGGAAACTCCTAAAGGTGATAGATGTCTCATTAAATAATTACCAACTAAAGATGGAAATACCTAGATCTATCCTTGCTTTTATACCTAGCTAGGGGCGTTAAACGATAGCGCTTGTTGGGAGGCAACCCAATTTTATTTTTATTCCTTGCTTTTTGCTCCTGTTTAGTAATAAATAATTTATCTAGCCTCTGTTTTTGTTGTGTTTAATTATTGTTTGTGCCAAGTAGAACCGTTGGGAAGACTTGGGGGAAGTCTTTTTAATCTTGCTGTAAAAAACAGAAACTTTAGCGCTCACGAGAACTGCTGCCATTTTTATTTGGAAAGTGATATTTAGTTAATTATTTTTGAATATGATTAATAGATAAATTCCTCACGTCCAGAAATTTATTTTAGAATTTTGGGGGTTCCAGATCTTGCGTTAGCTACATATTACTACAGACTGTTCTGTTTTTGACAGATTCTGTTTTCATGTGTTGTTTGCTTATTTTGATGAATCTATGGCTAGTAAAATACTTTATAAACCATATAGAAGTTGGAATACAGTAGGTTTAACACCAATATAAATAAAGAATGAGTTTATTACAGTACCTTGAAGTGGTGTTTTGTTTTCTTTCGCTAACGGAGCTCACGAGATTTTCTACTTTAAGTTTTGTGTTATGAAGTTTTCAAGTTTTGGGGTGAAAGATTTGATGGATTATGGAACAAGGAGTGGCAAGAGCCTAAGCTTGGGGATGCCCATGGCACCCCAAGATAATCTAAGGACACCTAAAAGCCAAAGCTTGGGGATGCTCCGGAAGGCATCCCCTCTTTCGTCTACTTCCATCGGTAACTTTACTTGGAGCTATATTTTTATTCACCGCATGATATGTGTTTTGCTTGGAGCGTCTTGTATTATTTGAGTATTTATTTGTTAGTTTTCCACAATCATCATTTCTGTACACACCTTTTGAGAGAGACACACATGATTCGGAAACTGTTAGAATACTCCATGTGCTTCACTTATATCTTTTGAGTTATATAGTTTTTACTCTAGTGCTTCACTTATATCTTTTAGAGCACGTCGGTGGATTTGTTTTATAGAAACTATTGTTCTCTCATGCTTCACTTAGATTATTTTGAGAGGCCTACAAAACAGCATGGTAATTTGCTTTAATTATATTAGGCATTCAAGATTAATAATAAAATTTTCTTATGAGTATGTTGAATAGTATGAGAAGTTTGATACTTGATAATTGTTTTGAGATACGAAGATGGTGATATTAGAGTTGCTAGTTGAGTAGTTGTGAATTTGATAAATACTTGTGTTAAAGTTTGTGATTCTCGTAGCATGCACGTATGGTGAACCGTTATGTGATGAAGTCGGAGCATGATTTATTTATTGATTGTCTTCCTTATGAGTGGCGGTCGAGGACGAGCGATGGTCTTTTCCTACCAATCTATCCCCCTAGGAGCATGCGTGTAATACTTTGCTTTGATAACTTGTAGATTTTTGCAATAAGTATATGAGTTCTTTATGACTAAGGTTGAGTCCATGGATCATACGCACTTTTCTTCCTTCCACCATTGCTAGCCTCTCTAATACCGCGCACCTTTCGCCAGTATCATACACCCACCATATACCTTCCTCAAAACAGCCACCATACCTATCTATCATGGCATTTCCATAGCCATTCCGAGATATATTGCCATGCAACTTTCCACTGTTCCGTTTACTATGACACGCTCCATCATTGTCATATTGCTTTGCATGATCATGTAGTTGACATTCTATTTGTGGCAGGGCCACCGTTCATAATTCTTTCATACATGTCACTCTTGATTCATTGCATATCCCAGTACACCGCCGGAGGCATTCACATATAGTCATATTTTGTTCTAAGTATTGAGTTGTAATTTTTGAGCTGTAAGTAAATAAAAGTGTGATGATCATCATTTTTAGAGCATTGTCCCAAGTGAGGAAAGGATGATGGAGACTATGATTTCCCCACAAGTTGGGATGAGACTCCAGGCAAAAAAAAGGCCATAAAAAAGAGAAAAATGCCCAAATAAAAAAATGAGAGAAAAAGAGAGAAGGGACAATGCTACTATCCTTTTACCACACTTGTGCTTCAAAGTAGCACCATGATCTTCATAATAGAGAGTCTCCTATGTTATCACTTTCATATACTAGTGGGAATTTTTCATTATAGAACTTGGCTTGTATATTCCAATGATGGGCTTCCTCAAAATGCCCTAGGTCTTCGTGAGCAAGCGAGTTGGATGCACACCCACTTAGTTTTTTTTGTTGAGCTTTCATATACTTATAGCTCTAGTGCATCCGTTGCATGGCAATCCCTACTCACTCACATTGATATCTATTGATGGGCATCTCCATAGCCCGTTGATATGCCTAGTTGATGTGAGACTATCTTCCCCCTTTTTGTCTCCTCCACAACCACCATTCTATTCCACCTAAAGTGCTATGTCCATGGCTCACGCTCATGTATTGCGTGAAGATTGAAAAAGTTTGAGAACACTGAAAGTATGAAACAATTGCTTGTCTTGTCATCGGGGGTGTGCATGATTTAAATACTTTGTGTGGTGAAGATAGAGCATAGCCAGACTATATGATTTTGTAGGGATAACTTCCTTTGGCCATGTCATTTTGAAGAGACATAATTGCTTAGTTAGTATGCTTGAAGTATTATTATTTCTATATCAATATTGAACTTTTGTCTTGCATCTTTCGGATCTGAATATTCATACCACAATTAAGAAGAATTACATTGAAATTATGCCAAGTAGCATTCCACATCAAAAATTATGTTTTTATCATTTACCTACTCGAGGACGAGCATGAATTAAGCTTGGGGATGCTTGATACGTCTCCAACGTATCTATAATTTTTTATTGTTCCATGCTATAATATATTATGTTTTGGACATTATTGCGCTTTATTATACACTTTTATATTATTTTTGGGCCTAACCTATTAACCGGAGGCCCAGCCCAGAATTGCTGTTTTTTTGCCTATTTTAGGGTTTCGCAGAAAAAGAATATCAAACGGAGTCCAAACGGAATGAAACCTTCGGGAACGTGATTTTCAGAACAAACATGATCCAGAGGACTTGGACCCTACACCAAGACATCAACCAGGAGGCCACGAGGTAGGGGGCACGCCTACCCCCCCAGGCGCGCCCTCCACCCTCATGGGCCCCCTGTTGCTCCACCAACGTACTCCTTCCTCCTATATATACCTACGTACCCCTAAACTACCAGATACGGAGCCAAAACCCTAATTCCACCGCCGTAACTTTCTATATCCACGAGATCCCATCTTGGGGCCTGTTCCGGAGCTCCGCCGGAGGGGGCATCTATCGCGGAGGGCTTCTACATCAACACCATAGCCTCTCCGATGAATTGTGAGTAGTTTACTTCAGACCTACGGGTCCATAGTTATTAGCTAGATGGCTTCTTCTCTCTTTTTGGATCTCAATACAAAGTTCTCCCCCTCTCTTGTGGAGATCTATTCGATGTAATCTTCTTTTGTGGTGTGTTTGTTGAGACCGATGAATTGTGGGTTTATGATCAAGTTTATCTCTGAACAATATTTGAATCTTCTCTGAATTCTTGTATGTATGATTGGTTATCTTTGCAAGTCTCTTCGAATTATCAGTTTGGTTTGGCCTACTAGATTGATCTTTCTTGCAACGGGAGAAGTGCTTAGCTTTGGCTTCAATCTTGTGGTGTCCTTTCCCAGTGATAGTAGGGGCAGCAAGGCACGTATTGTATTGTTGCCATCGAGGATAACAAGATGGGGTTTATTTCATATTGCATGAGTTTATCCCTCTACATCATGTCATCTTGCTTAATGTGTTACTCTGTTCTCTTGAACTTAATACTCTAGATGCATGCTGGATAGCGGTTGATGTAAGGAGTAATAGTAGTAGATGCAGGCAGGAGTCGGTCTACTTGTCTCGGACGTGATGCCTATATACATGATCATACCTAGATATTCTCATAACTATGCTCAATTCTTTCAATTGCTCAACAGTAATTTGTTTACCCACCGTGAATACTTAAGCTCTTGAGAGAAGCCACTAGTGAAACCTATGGCCCCCGGGTCTATCTTTCATCATATTAATCTTCCAATACTTAGTTATTTCCTTTGCCTTTTATTTTACTTTGCATCTTTATCATAAAAATACCAAAAATATTATCTTATCATATCTATCAGATCTCATTCTTGTAAGTGACCGTGTAGGGATTGACAACCCCTTATCGCGGTTGGTTGCGAGGATTTATTTGTTTGTGTAGGTGCGAAGGACTCGTGCGTGGCCTCCTACTGGATTTATACCTTGATTCTCAAAAACGGGGGAAAATACTTACTCTACTTTGCTGCATCACCCTTTCCTCTTCAAGGGAAAACCAACGCAAGTGCCCAAGAGGTAGCAACAATACACACAAACTTGCGTTTTGTGCAAAAAGATGTGTCTTTATAGGACATAGCCCTATGCGCAAAGGATTTAAATGCATTGATGTTTCCACTGGCAGGGTCTATATATCTAGAGATGTTGTCTTTGACGAATCAATTTTCCCTTTCGAGTCTCTTCATCCAAATGCTGCAACCCACCTTCAAAAAAGAAATTCTTCTTCCTCCATATTTTGATCAAGGGGATGATAACAATTGTACTAACCAATCTGACAATATTCTGCTCGCCCCTAGTATTATGCCTGTGCAGGTACCTAGAGCAAACAATAGAGAAAATGACCAAAATTATGAAAATTTGGCTCAAAATCATCTATTATTTCATGCCAATGGAGAAGAAGGAGGAGCCGGCGGGAACCCAGGGAAGATCTTGTTGTGCCTGCCACGTCACTACGTCAGACGGTTTTGGATCACGTGTGCGGATCCATCTCGGGTCGCATGGCGGTGCGACAGCCCGGTCGGGTGGATGAGGCCGCGTCGGGCCAAACTGCAGGCCACTCCACGAGCGCTGAGTCATCACGCGGGAGCGGGAGTGCGCGGACCACGCGCATGCAGTCGGCAGCGACAACAACTTCGGGCTCTTTTGTGGAAGGTTTCACTCCAAGTTCGACCACACCTTGCCACAAGATCATCTATGCCCTCTCAGTCTGCAGATTTGCAAGGATCTTCTGGATCCTCTCCGGCTGGTCGCATTGAGCAATCTTCTGTGCAACTACAGCCACAACCTGACACCACTTCAGGGATTATGACTCGATTACAAAAAGGTATTAGAAATCCCAAAGTAAGAACATATGGTACTATCCCGTATGGTATGCTGTGTATTTCAGGTGAACCAACAAGGTTGAGTGATGTGCTTGGAGATCCTACGTGGAAAAGGGCTATGGATGAAGAATATGGTGCACTCATGAGGAATAAAACATGGCACTTGGTACCAAGGCAAAGAGGTAAAAATATTATTGATTGCAAATGGGTTTACAAAATCAAAATAAAAGCATATGGCTCCATTGATAGGTACAAGGCACGTCTGGTTGCAAAAGATTTCAAGCAACATTATGGTATTTATTATGAGGACACCTTTAGTCCTGTTGTGAAAGCTGCCACCATCAGACTTGTGCTAGCTATTGCTATTTCCAGAGGACAGAGCCTTAGACAGCTAGATGTTCACAACACGTTTTTGCATGGTGTTCTGGAAGAGGAGGTCTATATGAGGCAACCACCAGGGTATGACAATAAAAACACACCTCACTATGTTTGCAAGCTTGATAAAGCTCTTTATGGTCCGAAACAATCTCCTAGAGCATGGTTCTCAAGGGTGAGCTCACAATTGAAGCATCTTGGTTTTTGTTGCATCCAAGGCTGATACATCTCTCTTCATTTATAATAAGGCAAATATTGTCATGTTTGTGCTCATTTATGTTGATGATATCATAGTTGCAAGCTCCTCATAAAATGCCACTAATGCTCTCTTGCATGACTTAAGTTCAGAATTTTCCTTGAAGGATCTTGGCGATTCACATTTCTTCCTTGGTATTGAAGTTAAGAAGATTCAAGATGGCATAATGTTGAGTCAGGAAAAATATGCCACTGAACTTCTAACTCGTATGGGAATGAAGGACTGCAAGCCTTCGCCCACACTTTTGTCTTCTTTAGAACAACTTTCAGCGCATGAAGGAGAACCACTTAAGGAAGAGGAAAGCACAAAATATAGGAGTACTGTCGGATCTCTACAATATTTGACTTTGACACGGCCAGACATATCATTTGATGTGAACAAGGTTTGTCAATATCTGCATGCTCCTACTTCCACCCATTGGACACCTGTCAAAAGGATTGTACGATACATTAAGCATACTATGAGTTTGGGACTTAATTCGAACGCTCCAATTCTTCACTGGTTAGTGCTTTTTCTGATGTTGACTGGGCAGGATGTAGTGATGACAAAAAGTCAACTAGAGGATTTGCAGTGTTCTTTGGTTCAAACCTTATTTCTTGGGGTGCCAGGAAACAAGCTACAATATCAAGATCAAGTACAGAAGCTGAGTACAAGTCATTAACAAATAGTACTGTTTGAGATCATTTGGGTGGAATCATTACTTGATGAGTTGGGAATCAAGCAACGTCGTTTTCCATGTTTGTGGTGTGACAACTTGGGGGCCACCTATCTCTCAGCTAATCCAGTTTTTCATGGCAGAACTAAACATATTGAAATTGATTTTCATTTTGTACGAGAAAGAGTGGCAGAGAAGAAGTTGGATATAAGGTTCATTCCATCCAAGGATCAGGTAGCAGATGGGTTCACTAAAGCTTTGTTAGTTAAGCCTTTTGAAGAGTTCAAGATAAATCTCAACATAGGATAGTTTAGATTAAGGGAGGGTGTTAGAAGTTTGAAATCTACACGCCATGTAATCTCAACTATCTCTCCCTCTATCTCGTATCCTTCTCTATCTCTTTCTCTTGTTCTCCACGACAGATGTAACAGGATGAATCCTAGCGATTGTCCTGCCTTGTAATCCACGACAGGCTTTCTGTCCACATCAATATATAGCAACGTGGCTCTTCCCCTGGAGAGTAGGAATGCTCCCATTGATCAATCTAACACGCTTTCGATCCATTCCTGACTCAGAGTTGGGCCGCGTTTGCAACCGAACGGACATGCGCGGACGGCCGCGGCATGCGCCCTAGTCCCCGGCCCGCCCGTCGGGGACACAACCACTTTTCTCTTCCCCTTCCCTTCCCTCCGGCCTCCTCCTTCCGTCCTCGCCGTCGCCATCACCATCCTTGTTCCTTGCCGCGTCGCCTTCCATCAAGGTCGTCCGCCCCACAACTGTTGGGGAACGCAGCAATAATTCAAAATTTTCTACGTGTCACCAAGATCAATCTATGGAGTCATCTAGCAACGAGGGAGGAGTGGATCTACATGCCCTTGTAGATCACGCGCGGAAGCGTTCAAGAGAACGGGGTTGATGGAGTCGTACTCGTCGTGATCCAAATCACCGATGATCCTAGCGCCGAACGGACGGCACCTCCGCGTTCAACACACGTACGGAGCAGCAACGTCTCCTCCTTCTTGATCCAGCAAGGGGGGAGGAGAGGTTGATGGAGATCCAGCAGCATGACGGCGTGATGGTGGAACTAGCGGGATTCCAACAGGGCTTCGCCAAGCGCTGTGGGAGGAGGGAGATATGTCATGGGAGGGAGAGGGAGGCGCCAGGGCTTAGGTTTGGTTGCCCTCCCTTCCCCCCGCTATATATAGGGCCAAGGGAGAGGGGGAGGGCACAGCCTTGCCCCTTCCTCCAAGGAAGGGTGCGGCCAAGGGGGGGAGGAGTCCATCCTCCCCAAGGCACCTCGGAGGTGCCTTCCCCCTTTAGGACTCTCCCCTCCTCTTGTCCCTTTGGCGCATGGGCCTCTAGGGGCTGGTGCCCTTGGCCCATGTAGGCCAAGGCGCACCCCCTACAGCCCATGTGGCCCCCGGGGCAGGTGGCCCCACCCGGTGGACCCCCAGGACCCTTCCGGTGGTCCCGGTACAATACCGGTGACCCTGAAACTTGTCCCGATGGCCGAAATAGCAATTCCTATATATAATTCTTTACCTCCGGACCATTCCGGAACTCCTCGTGACGTCCGGGATCTCATCCGGGACTCCGAACAACTTTCGGGTTACCGCATACTAATATCTCTATAACCCTAGCGTCACCGAACCTTAAGTGTGTAGACCCTACGGGTTCGGGAGACATGCAGACATGACCGAGATGACTCTCCGGTCAATAACCAACAGCGGGATCTGGATACCCATGTTGGCTCCCACATGTTCCACGATGATCTCATCGGATGAACCACGATGTCAAGGACTTAATCAATCCCGTATACAATTCCCTTTGTCTAGCGGTACGATACTTGCCCGAGATTCGATCGTCGGTATCCCGATACCTTGTTCAATCTCGTTACCGGCAAGTCTCTTTACTCGTTTCGTAACACATCATCCCGTGATCAACTCCTTGATCACATTGTGCACATTATGATGATGTCCTACCGAGTGGGCCCAGAGATACCTCTCCGTTTACACGGAGTGACAAATCCCAGTCTCGATTCGTGCCAACCCAACAGACACTTTCGGAGATACCTGTAGTGTACCTTTATAGCCACCCAGTTACGTTGTGACGTTTGGCACACCCAAAGCACTCCTACGGTATCCGGGAGTTGCACAATCTCATGGTCTAAGGAAATGATACTTGACATTAGAAAAGCTTTAGCATACGAACTACATGATCTTGTGCTAGGCTTAGGATTGGGTCTTTGTCCATCACATCATTCTCCTAATGATGTGATCCCGTTATCAATGACATCCAATGTCCATGGTCAGGAAACCGTAACCATCTATTGATCAACGAGCTAGTCAACTAGAGGCTTACTAGGGACATGGTGTTGTCTATGTATCCACACATGTATCTGAGTTTCCTATCAATACAATTCTAGCATGGATAATAAACGATTATCATGAACAAGGAAATATAATAATAACTAATTTATTATTGCCTCTAGGGCATATTTCCAACAGTCTCCCACTTGCACTAGAGTCAATAATCCAGTTCACATCGATATGTGATTAACACTCAAGGTCACATCCCCATGTGACTAACACCCAAAGAGTTTACTAGAGTCAATAATCTAGTTCACATTACCATGTGATTAACACTCGATGAGTTCTGGGTTTGATCATGTTATGCTTGTGAGAGATGTTATAGTCAACGGGTCTGAATCTTTCAGATCCGTATGTACTTCGCAAATTTCTTATGTCATCTTGTAGATGCAACTACTACGCTACATTTGGAGCTATTCCAAATAACTGTTCTACTATACGAATCCAGTTTACTACTCAGAATAATCTGGATTAGTGTCAAAGTTTGCATCGGCGTAACCCTTTACGACGAACTCTTTTACCACCTCCATAATCGAGAAAATTCCTTAGTCCACTAGTTACTAAGGATAACTTTGACCGCTGTCCTGTGATCCATTCTTAGATCACTCTTGTACCCCTTGACTGACTCATGGCAAGGCACATTTCAGGTGCGGTACACAGCATAGCATACTGTAGAGCCTATGTCTTAAGCATAGGGGACGACCTTCGTCCTTTCTCTCTATTCTGCCGTGGTCGAGCTTTAAGTCTTAACTTCATACCTTACAACTCAGGCAAGAACTCCTTCTTTGACTGATCCATCTTGAACACCTTCAAGATCATGTCAAGGTATGTGCTCATTTGAAAGTACCATTAAGCGTTTTGATCTATCCTTATAGATCTTGATGCTCAATGTTCAAGTAGCTTAATCCAGGCTTTCCATTGAAAAACACTTTCCAAATAACCCTATATGCTTTCCAGAAATTCTACGTCATTTCTGATCAACAATATGTCAACAACATATATTCATCAGAAATTCTATAGTGCTCCCACTCACTTCTTTGGAAATACAAGTTTCTCATAAACTTTGTATAAACCCAAAATCTTTGATCATCTCATCAAAGCATACATTCCAACTCCGAGATGCTTACTCCAGTCCTTAGAAGGATTGCTGGAGCTTTGCATACTTATTAGCATCTTTCAGGATTGACAAAACCTTCCGGTTGTATCACATACAACCTTTCCTCAAGAAAATCGTCGAGGAAACAATGTTTTGACATCCTATCTGCAAGATTTCATAAATAATGCAGTAATCGCTAATATAATTCCAACAGACTCTTAGCATCGCTACGAGTGAGAAAGTCTCATCGTAGTCAACTCCTTGAACTTGTCGGAAAACATCTTAACGACAAGTCGAGCTTTCTTAATGGTGACACTTACCATCATTGTCCGTCTTCCTTTTAAAATCCATATGTACCTAACAGCCTTACGACCATCAAGTATCTCTTCCAAAGTCTACACTTTGTTTTCATACATGGATCCTCTCTCGGATTATATGGCCTCGAGCCATTTATCGGAATCCAGGCCCACCATCGCTTCTCCATAGCTCGTAGGTTCATTGTTGTCTAGCAACATGACTTCCAAGACAGGATTACGTACCACTCTGAAGTAGTACGCATCCTTGTCATCCCACGAGGTTTGGTAGTGACTTGATCTGAAGTTTCATGATCACTATCATAAGCTTCCACTTCAATTGGTGTAGGTGCCATAGGAACAACTCCCTGTGCCCTGTGACACACTAGTTGAAGAGACGGTTCAATAACCTCATCAAGTCTCCACCATCCTCCCACTCAATTCTTTCGAGAGAAACTTTTCCTCGAGAAAGGACCCGATTCTAGAAACAATCCCTTATTGCTTTCGGATCTGAGACAGGAGGTATACCCAACTGTTTTGGGTGTCCTATGAAGATGCATTTATCCGCTTTGGGTTCGAGCTTATCAGCCTGAAACTTTTTCACATAAGCGTCGCAGCCCCAAACTTTTAAGAAATGACAGCTTAGGTTTCTCTAAACCATAGTTCATACGGTGTCATCTCATCGGAATTACGTGGTGCCCTATTTAAAGTGAATGTGGTTGTCTTTAATGCCTAACCCATAAACTATCGTGGTAATTCGATAAGAGACATCATGGTATGCATCATATCCAATAGGGTGCAGTTATGATGTTCGGACACACCATCACACTATGGTGTTCCAGGCTGTATTAGTTGTGAAACAATTTCCACAATGTCTTAATTCTGTGCCAAACTCGTAATTCAGATATTCATCTCTATGATCATATCATAGATATTTTATCCTCTTGTCACGACGATCTTTCAACTTCACCCTGAAATTACTTGAACCTTTCAATAATTCAGACTCGTGATTCATCAAGTAAATATACTCAACATCTACTCAAATCATCTGTGAAGTAAGAACATAACGATATCCACTACACGCCTCAGCACTCATTGGACTGCACACATCAAAATGTATTACTTCCAACAAGTTGCTTTCTAGTTCCATTTTACTGAAAACGAGGCTTTCAGTCATCTTGCCCATGTGGTATGATTTGCATGTCTCAAGTGATTCAAAATCAAGTGAGTCCAAACGATCCATCTGTATAGAGTTTCTTCATGCATATCTACCAACAAACATGGTTCGCATGTCTCAATCCTTTCAAAAATGAGTGAGTCCAAAGATCCATCAACATGGAGCTTCTTCATGCGTTTTATACCGATATGACTTAAGTGGCAGTGCCACAAGTAGGTGGTACTATCATTACTATCTTATATCTTTTGGCATGAACATGTGTATCACTATGATCGAGATTCAATAAACCATTCATTTTAGGTGTAAGACCATTGAAGGTATTATTCAAATAAACAGAGTAACCATTATTCTCCTTAAATGAACAACCGTATTGCGATAGACATAATCCAATCATGTCTATGCTCAACGCATACACCAATCTCGATGGTAGAGGGAGCGTACGATATTTGATCAACCTTGGAAATACTTCCAACACATATCGTCAGCTCACCTTTAGCTAGTCTCCGTTTATTCGGTAGCTTTTATTTCGAGTTACTAACATTTAGCAACCGAACCGGTATCTAATACCCTGGTGCTACTAGGAGTACTAGTAAGTACACATTAACACAATGTATATCCAATATACTTCTATCGACCTCGCCAGCCTTCTCATCTACCAAGTATCTAGGGTAATTCTGCTCCAGTGGCTGTTCCCCTTATTACAGAAGCACTTAGTCTCGGGTTTGGGTTCAACCTTGGGTTTCTTCACTAGAGCAGCAGCTGAATTGCCGTTTCATGAAGTATCACTTCTTGCCCTTGACCTTCTTGAAACTAGTGGTTTCACCAACCATCAACAATTGATGCTCCTTCTTGATTTCTACTTTTGTGGTGTCAAACATCGCGAATATCTCAAGGATCATCATATATGTCCTTGATATATTATAGTTCATCATGAAGCTCTAGCAGCTTGGTGGTAATGACTTCGGAGAAACATCACTATCTCATCTGGAAGATCAACTCCCACTCGATTCAAATGATTGTTGTACTCGAACAATCTGAGCACAAGCTCAACAATTGAGCTTTTCTCCCTTAGTTTGCAGGATAAGAAAATCGTCGGAGGTCTTACACCTCTTGACGTGGGCACGAGCCTGAAATCCCAATTTTAGTCCTTGGAACATCTCATATGTTCTGCGATGTTTCAAAAACCGTCTTTGGTGCCTCAATTCTAAACCATTTAGCATTACGCACTGAACTATCATGTAGTCATCAAAATGTGTATGTCAGATGTTCGCAACATCCACAGACGACGTTCGAGGTTCAGCACACTGAGCGGTGCATTAAAGACATAAGCCTTCTATGAAGCAATGAGGACAATCCTCAGTTTACGGACCTAGTCCGCATAATTACTACTATCAACTTTCAACTAATTTTTCTCTAGGAACATATCTAAACAGTAGAACTAAAATGCGAGCTACGACATAATTTGCAAAGACCTTTTGACTATGTTCAGGATAATTAAGTTCATCTTGTGAACTCCCACTCAGATAGACATCCCTCTAGTCATCTAAGTGATTACATGATCCGAGTCAACTAGGCCGTGTACGATCATCACGTGAGACGGACTAGTCATCATCGGTGAACATCTTCATGTTGATCGTATCTACCATACGACTCATGCTCGACCTTTCGGTCTCTTGTGTTCCGAGGCCATGTCTGTACATGCTAGGCTCGTCAAGTCAACCTAAGTGTTTCGCATGTGTAAATCTGTCTTACACCCATTGTATATAAACGTTAGAATCTAACACCCGATCATCACGTGGTGCTTCGAAACAACGAACTGTCACAACGGTGCACAGTTAGGGGGAACACTTTCTTGAAATTATTATGAGGGATCATCTTATTTACTACCGTCGTTCTAAGCAAATAAGATGTACAAACATGATAAACATCACATGCAATCAAATAGTGACATGATATGGCCATCATCACTTTGCTCCTTTTGATCTCCATCTTCGGGGCTCCATGATCATCATCGTCACCGGCATGACACCATGATCTCCATCATCATGATCTCCATCATCATGATCTCCATCATTGTGTCTCCATGAAGTTGTCTTGCCAACTTATTACTTCTACTACTACAGCTAACGGTTAGCAATAAAGTAAAGTAATTACATGACGTTTATGTTGACACGCAGGTCATAAATAAATTAAGACAACTCCTATGGCTCCTGCCGGTTGTCATACTCATCGACATGCAAGTCGTGATTCCTATTACAAGAACACGATCAATCTCATACATCACATATATCATTCATCACATCCTTTTGGCCATATCACATCACATAGCATACCCTGCAAAAACAAGTTAGACGTCCTCTAATTGTTGTTTGCATGTTTTATGTGGCTGCTATGGGTTTCTAGCAAGAACGTTTCTTACCTACGCAAAAACCACAATGTGATATGCCAATTGCTATTTACCCTTCATAAGGACCCTTTTCATCGAATCCGATCCGACTAAAGTGGGAGAGACAGACACCCGCTAGCCACCTTATGCAACTAGTGCATGTCAGTCGGTGGAACCAGTCTCACGTACGAGTACGTGTAAGGTCGGTCCGGGCCGCTTCATCCCACAATGCCGCCGAATCAAGATTGGACTAGTAACGGTAAGCATATTGAACAAAATCAATGCCCACAACTACTTTGTGTTCTACTCGTGCATAGAAACTACGCATAGACCTAGCTCATGATGCCACTGTTGGGGAACGCAGCAATAATTCAAAATTTTCTACGTGTCACCAAGATCAATCTATGGAGTCATCTAGCAACGAGGGAGGAGTGGATCTACATACCCTTGTAGATCGCGCGCGGAAGCGTTCAAGAGAACGGGGTTGATGGAGTCGTACTCGTCGTGATCCAAATCACCGATGATCCTAGCGCCGAACGGACGGCACCTCCGCGTTCAACACACGTACGAAGCAGCAACGTCTCCTCCTTCTTGATCCAGCAAGGGGGGAGGAGAGGTTGATGGAGATCCAGTAGCACGACGGCGTGATGGTGGAAGTAGCGGGATTCCAACAGGGCTTCGCCAAGCGCTGCGGGAGGAGGGAGATATGTCATGGGAGGGAGAGGGAGGCGCCAGGGCTTAGGTTTGGTTGCCCTCCCTTCCCCCCACTATATATAGGGCCAAGGGAGAGGGGGAGGGCGCAGCCTTGCCCCTTCCTCCAAGGAAGGGTGCGGCCAAGGGGGGGACGAGTCCATCCTCCCCAAGGCACCTCGGAGGTGCCTTCCCCTTTAGGACTCTCCCCTCCTCTTGTCCCTTTGGCGCATGGGCCTCTAGGGGCTGGTGCCCTTGGCCCATGTAGGCCAAGGCGCACCCCCTACAGCCCATGTGGCCCCCCGGGGCAGGTGGCCCCACCCGGTGGACCCCCGGGACCCTTCCGGTGGTCCCGGTACAATACCGGTGACCCCGAAACTTGTCCCGATGGCCGAAATAGCACTTCCTATATATAATTCTTTACCTCCGGACCATTCCGGAACTCCTCGTGACGTCCGGGATCTCATCCGGGACTCCGAACAACTTTCGGGTTACCGCATACTAATATCTCTATAACCCTAGCGTCACCGAACCTTAAGTGTGTAGACCCTACGGGTTCGGGAGACATGCAGACATGACCGAGATGACTCTCCGGTCAATAACCAACAGCGGGATCTGGATACCCATGTTGGCTCCCACATGTTCCACGATGATCTCATCGGATGAACCACGATGTCAAGGACTTAATCAATCCCGTATACAATTCCCTTTGTCTAGCGGTACGATACTTGCCCGAGATTCGATCGTCGGTATCCCGATACCTTGTTCAATCTCGTTACCGGCAAGTCTCTTTACTCGTTCCGTAACACATCATCCCGTGATCAACTCCTTGATCACATTGTGCACATTATGATGATGTCCTACCGAGTGGGCCCAGAGATACCTCTCCGTTTACACGGAGTGACAAATCCCAGTCTCGATTCGTGCCAACCCAACAGACACTTTCGGAGATACCTGTAGTGTACCTTTATAGCCACCCAGTTACGTTGTGACGTTTGGCACACCCAAAGCACTCCTACGGTATCCGGGAGTTGCACAATCTCATGGTCTAAGGAAATGATACTTGACATTAGAAAAGCTTTAGCATACGAACTACATGATCTTGTGCTAGGCTTAGGATTGAGTCTTTGTCCATCACATCATTCTCCTAATGATGTGATCCCGTTATCAATGACATCCAATGTCCATGGTCAGGAAACCGTAACCATCTATTGATCAACGAGCTAGTCAACTAGAGGCTTACTAGGGACATGGTGTTGTCTATGTATCCACACATGTATCTAAGTTTCCTATCAATACAATTCTAGCATGGGTAATAAACGATTATCATGAACAAGGAAATATAATAATAACTAATTTATTATTGCCTCTAGGGCATATTTCCAACAACAACCACACCATGTCATAGCCGCCCAGGCACGCGTTTAGGTAGAGTTTTTTGCCGGTGTTCGTGGTTCATTGTTGGCGGTGGGAGAGAAGCTACGGCCACCAGTGCCGACTGTCGACCCCAACAACTTTCGACATGCGCTACATTGCCGCAGGGCGCCCACCCCACCAACACCAACCTTGCTTCGCTTCATCGACTTGCTCTTTCCGGCCGCGTCTCCACCACACCCGCAAGGTGTTTGACGCGTTGCTCACAAGGTATCATGGATAGCGGGGATGAGTTTTTCTTTCACAACTTCATTTGGTCATCGAATGATTCGTCCTCGGATGATGAAGAGATTGTGGCGGCTGCATTGGTTGTCCACAACCACATTAATAGGAAGCGATCTCCGTTTAGGGGATTAATCACAGCCATGTTCTTACCTTGAACCGCAATAGGGAGAGAGGCCGCACCTTCTCTATGTCGGTTACTTTGAGAATAGCGCACTCTTCAAATCACTCAAAAATCGTCGCCGCTTCCGTATGGCGAGACATGTGTTCAATCGTATTCAGGAGGGAGTGGTAGCATATGACCCATACTTTGAGTGAAAAGAGGATGCCCTTGGCAAGTTTGGCTTCTCTTCTTACCAGAAATGCACTGCGGCTATCCGCATGCTCGCATATAGAATTCCTGGTGATCCTGTGGATGAGTATATTCGTATGGGTGAGTCCACATGTCTCCTCTCAATGTATAGTTTCTGCAAGGCTGTACTGGCAGTGTTCAGCCCTGAGTACCTGAGAGAGCCAACTGTCGCTGATACAGAGGGGTTGTTAGCTATCAATGCCCAGAAGAGTTTTCCGGGCATGCTTGGTAGTATTGATTGTATGCACTAGAAGTGGAAGAACTGTCCATTTGCTTGGTATGGGCAGTACAAGGGGCATGTGAAAGGTGTTACTGTCATACTTGAAGTGGTGGCTTCACAAGATCTGTGGATATGCATTCTTTCTTCGGCATGGTTGGTTCTCACAATGATATTAGTGTTCTTCAACGTTCTCCCGTGTTTGCAAGGCTTGAAGAAGGCCACTGCCTAGCGGTCAACTTTGAGATCAATGGCCACCTGTACAACAAGGGATATTACCTTGCTGATGGCATCTATCCACAGTGGTTGACTCTTGTGAAGACCATACCCAAACCGCAAGGAGAGAAGAGACAGAGGTTTGTCCAAATGCAGGAGAGTGCTAGAATGATATGGAGCATGCTTTCGGTGTGCTTCAGTCTCGACGGGGTATCGTTCGAAACCCTGCATTGACATGGAGCACTCAAATGCTTTGAGAGGTAATGACTGCTTGTGTGATCATGCACAACATGATCATGGAGGATAAGTGTGATGATAACATCTATGACCAAGGATTTGATTTTCAGGGTGAAAATGTTGAGTCTGAGCAGCCACTTCCTGCAGGCTGCAACCTTCGAACTGTTTGTCCATTTTCATCGTGAATTGCGTGATTGGCATATTCATATCCAACTCCAGGATGACTTTGTTGAGCACATATGGACTCACATTGGCAACCAGTAGATCTATCATTTGCTTTTCATGCGAACGAATTTCAATCGGGTTGTAAAGACTATTTCATATTGTTTTTAATTTTCATTGGGTTGTAAGACTATTTCGGATGCGAAATTATTTGCTACGCTTGATTTGAACTATTTACTATGCTTCATTTTAGTATGCTTATGTTGGACGACGAGATGCGGTCAAAATGTGGCCTTGCGTTAGGCGCACGATCGTCGCATCTAAAAATGAGAACGAATATGGCCCCATTGTCATCCCGAACGGATAAAAAGCGGATGCAATAAACGTCCATCTAGGGTTATGTGTTTGATGTTGTGCGTTGGAGTTAGCCTAAATTGAACAGCCTTGGCCAGACACGCTCAACTCGGCCGATACGATCACATGACGCGCCCGCGCATGCTCGGTCGGCTCGCGCGCGCTGCACCCTCTCTGTCCGTCCCCATCCGCACTGGGATATGACGGCAGCAGGTTCGTCATTCCGCGCCACCGCCAAATGACTAGTCTGCCCTCGGCCCGCTTCCCTGGGCGGCAGGTCAAGACTCATCAAGCTCACACGTCCACGTCGCCAACCGGTAATCTCTCTCGGGCGTCAACGCGGGCCGACCCGGTTATGCGATGCGATGCCATCCTCCCTTGCGCGCGCTGCGGCGCCGGAGCTCGTCGTCGGCACGCGACCGCGACGTCTCTCCGTAGAGCACGCGCCAAAGTTAATCTCCTACTAGCAGTATCTACCACTACTTCCAGAAAGTTCGCAAGCTAATCAATCAGGACCACTCCGTGCGGTAAAACTATACGTACGTATGTATTTGGTCCACCTTTTGAGCTCAGCTGGGAGTGTGAAGGAAGAGCCAGCGGTATATTCGCGGACGCGGCGAACGATCGTGAAAGGCGGAGGGGCTTTTCTGACATTTCGGGGGCATGCATTAAGCCGGAAAGGTAGGCGAGCTGGATGGACGTCGACGGCCAGCGGTCACAGGTTAATGATGAGGACGAAAGGCGGTGAATTATAGGCACTAATAATCAGCTGGTTGGCCGTGGACCGGGACAGCGTCAAACCGCCCCAGCCTGCATAAAGCTCATCTTTGTCGCTTCCACCTTTGAGACATTGGCCATGTGAAGCCTCTTGCGTGATATCTATGCGGATTTCACAGTTTTTTTCCACATCAAGTTTGGGCTGCTTGCTTAATAATTCCACAGCTGTCTGGGAACATCGTCAACCAGGCACATGATGGTGGTAGTGCTATGGATCTTTTAGCAAGATCTTGCAAAGCTCATGGAGCGCTGCAACTTGCAAGAGCAACTTCTAGGCTATCTTACCTGTCCCATAAGCGATGGTGCTTATATATAAACCTAAGACGATAGGCGGAGAATTAATTAGCACTAACCGACCTGATAGACCAGTGTCATTATGCTCTGATCGGCGATCGCCGCTTTGATCCTCGTTTAAGTCCAAGCCCTTGATGACATAAAAATGATCGGCATCGAAGCAGTTGTCGCGTCTTCTTTGCCTTGCCGCCACCCTCGTGCGCGGGGCCCACCGTTCACGTGGGCCAGAATCGACATGCGGGCCCCCACCACCTCCCCCCAAATCCACGAGATCAACATTTTCTGCGGCTTTCGCTTGGCCCAGAGCCCTCCACGTCCGCCCCCTCGCGCCACGTCACCGTCCCTGTCCCCGCGCCCCCACCTACCAATATCTCGGGCTGGGATTCCCTCCCGCGAGTCCGCGAAGCGACGCCAGATTTGCCTCGCCGTCCCCCGCTATAAAGCCACGGACGGCCTCGGCTTCCACTAACTTTTGCTTCGCCGTGGAAGGGATCGTCGTAGCTGGCTTAGCTTGCTGCTTTGCTTCCAAGTGTTGCTGCTGGTGGTGCTGTGGTAGTGTGGTGTGAGGTGTGATGGAGCTGCAGGGGCTGGGGAGGTACTGGGGCGTGGGCGGCAGGAGGTGCGGGTCGTGCCGGGGGTCGCCGGCGGCGGTGCACTGCCGGACGTGCGATGGGGGCAGTGGGGACGGGGCGTACCTGTGCGCGGGCTGTGGCGAGGGGCACGCGCGGGCGGGGCACGAGAGGGTGTGGGTCTGCGAGGTGTGCGAGCTCGCGCCGGCCGCGGTCACCTGCAAGGCCGACGCCGCCGCGCTCTGCGCCGCCTGCGACGCCGACATCCACCACGCCAACCCGCTCGCGCGCCGCCACGAGCGCGTCCCCGTGCAGCCCATCGGGTCCTCGTCACCCGAGGGGCAGGAGCAGGAGCAGGATGCGTTCGTGATGTCGTTCGGCGGCTCGGTCGACGGGGAGAAGCAGCAGAACCCCGTGGTGAACCTGAACGACGCTCTGGAGGCCGGCGCCGGCGGGAAGGAGAACGTGAAGCTGGACTTCCTGTTCGCGGACATGATGGACCCTTTCTTCGGCTCCGAGCTCCCGCGCTTCCCGCACGCCGACAGCGTTGTCCCCAGCGGCGGCGCGGTGGAGCTGGACTTCGGTGGCGTCGCCGCCCCCGTCGTCGTCTCCAACCCGTCCTACAGCTCCTACACGGCGGCGTCGCTCGGTGGAAGTGTAAGCCCTTGCTCCCCTCTCCTCCAAGAACCTTACCCTCGCGTCATCTGTGCTAGCGCATCTTCCTAATATTTATTGGCCTTCCATTTAGCAGGGCTCGTCGTCGGAGGTCGGCTTGGTGCCGGACGCGATCTGTGGCCGAGGCGGCGGCATCATCGAGCTGGACTTCGCACAGTCCAAGGCCGCGTACCTGCCCTACACCCCCACACCAAGCCACAGTACCGTAAGCGCCTAACTAGATTAGCTAGCTAACTGTTTTGTATCAACGAGCACATGTAATTGATCACTGGTCTTGTGACTAAACACAGGTCTCCTCGGTGGATGTTGGGTCGGTGCCGGAGCGGAGCGACAGCGCCGTCGCGGCGGCGACGCCGGCGACGGGGGAGGGGAGGGAGGCGCGTCTGATGCGGTACCGCGAGAAGCGCAAGAACCGGCGGTTCGAGAAGACCATCCGGTACGCGTCCCGGAAGGCCTACGCCGAGAGCAGGCCGCGCGTCAAGGGCCGCTTCGCCAAGCGCGCCGACGACGCGGACACCGACGCCGTCGCGGCGGCCACGATCACCACGCCGGGGCCATGCGTGCTCGACTTCGGCAGCTACGGCGTCGTGCCCACCTTCTGAGGCGGCGCCTGATTTCGTGTCCATTTCCTCCGGCGAGCGTGCCGGCTGGGTGCCTAATTAAATCCGGCACCGCCATGGCCGGCACGAGCGCGCCGACGTGCATGCGTCGTGTTCCCTCTTGTATAATTGCATGTAATGTTTTTCGAGCTGGCTGATCGCTGGCTGGCGTGTAGTATACTGTAATCAACATGCACGCACGCACGCACGCATGTTTTGCTAGAACTAGAATAATACAGATAGTTCTAGTTGACTAGTCTACTACCCTGTACCCTTTCCCTGGGCTAGCTTGATGCCAAATTAGGCTAGGGCAATGTAACGTGTTTGCTGGAACAGCTTAGTTCTAGTTTTGGATCCACAGGATACTTATCTCCAAAAGTCATCTTCTCCACTTATCTCGCGTTTTACAAACCAAGGTTTAAGTGATACGGACGTCATCTTCAAGATACTAAGAGACTTGTCGCCTCTCTAAGTTGTACCAGTAGCAACGCACGTCTCAAGCATTGGTCAAATGACAAATGAGATCGGCATAAAAATAGAATACAGAAAAAATTCTAAAAGGTAGTACTCCATTCATTCCACAATGTAGTGCTTCCTCTATCCTCGTGCTTCAACTTTGACCGTAAATTTAACTACCAAGACCGATTGCGGCGGGAGCAAAAATTATACCAGTGAATTCGTATTCGAAAGAAGTTTTTAATTATATATTTTTTCTCCCGCCGCAGTTGGTCTTGTTAGTTAAATTTATGGTCAAAGTTGGACCTCGGGAAGCGCGGACGCAATATATTTTGGAATGGAGGGAGTATGAGTTAAATAGAAACACATCTTTTTTAAGTGAGACTTTATTGTGGTCATGTTGTTGCATAGAGACAAAAATATATTGGTTAATACATTCTGTGTTTCAATAGGTTGCAATAGAAGAAGTCTAATTATGACTGGAAAGCAGCCTTGCATTGTGTTTAGTACGTGAAGAAGCAATCCCACAATTGATATCAATATCATGGTGTAAGGAATTGAAAACTAAAATCTCAGTTGATAATTCATAGATGAGTTTGCTAACCAGGTGTTATCTAAACCTGCAAATGGCCTTGATAATGAACAATGGAATTTCCGGCACTCGATTATGTGCTGCAAATATTCCGACCTCTCGCATCAATGACTGCTAAAATGAAGAACATGTATATTACATAAAAGAAATCAATGACATCGAACCATATTCTAAAATAAATCATAACATCATAAGGTATTCAGGGGCTTCACAACGGCACTGTTTTTAACACATATCAAACATTTTTCAATTACACGATGAACTTTTTTTTCTAATATCAATGTTTCAAAATACATGTTGAAATTTGTGTGAAATACAAAATGAACATTTTTTATACCACGATGAACATTTTCAGCACACATTAAACATTCTCATAAATGACATCCACGTTTTTCTTACATGTGCAAAACATTTGTTAAGTGTTAGAACTTATTATGTAAATGTCACAATTTCTTTAAAATTAAATTAATAATTATTACACTATATAAATAAATTTCTAAATATGGAACATGTTTTTGTCATGCATAATTTTTTTCTTAAATACCAAAAACGTTTTTGTTGGATGATGTGATTTTGTTTTAATTATGGAAATAAATTTCTTGCATCTTATATTTTTCTAAAATGATTGAAATATTTTCAAGCGCGATCATTTCTCTAGAAGCCAAGAACAATTTTTTGAACCTTATACAACTTTTTCAAAGTTAAACAAGCATTGTATAGAAATTTTTTAAAAATGTCATAAACAACTTTTTTGAAACGTGTGTGCATTTTCTAAAAGCCATGATCATTTTCTGAAAGGTGTGAACATATTTTAGAAATTGCTCGAGCAAATTTTTTATACTGCATGAACATTTTCTACATGTGACATGAACGCATTTTATAATAAATTAATTTATAGAATATACATATTTATGATATTGAAGTATATAAAAATAATAAAATGAAAAATAGAATACAAAAGAATTTTCTAGGGGTACAAAAAGAGATAAGAAACAGAAGAAAACGATGAAACACGGGAAAAGTAAAGAAAATGTGCTTCCAGGATAGGGGCGCTTTGTAACTTGCAGCAATTTCGCGTCTCTGATGAGCCTGGCACGGTAAAGCCTGGCCCAATTATAAGACGATACCAGTGAGTGCAGCCTCCATCTCGTAAGAGAGATATAGGGGGTGTTTTGTAAAGAAATAATATACCAGTGACAACCATAAAATTTGCATCTAATGTTCAGTTTAATGCTAAAAGTTATAAAATATGTCATCGTGGTCACATTACTGGTCTATGTGAGGCCCGCGTCGGCGTCCTCCTAGGGCGATTCAAGCGGCGAGAAACCTAGACGCCGCCGTTGCAAACTCCCTTCTCCCCTCCCTTCGCCGTCGCCGGAAGACACCGCCGGGCTAAGCCCGGGGGCCGACGGCGGTGGCGGGGGATCTCCTCTCTCGCGCGTCTTCGGGGTGGGCGGATCCCAAGGCGTGTGGTGGCGCGACCTGTTAGAATAAATCCGAGGCATACCGTCGACCATCCAAGGATCAGGGAATCACACGAAGCACGACACCGGGATTTGTTAACGAGGTTCACCGATATGGCTACATTTCCGGGGCCTGACTACGGGCGCTTCTCCCCGTGACACCGTCACAATACCGCACCCGGTCGTCCTGGACGCCGGCACATGTCGCCGGCTTCCCATGCGTTCCGGTGCTATTATGTTGGCATAGGTTACATCGTGTGTCTAGCCCTACTATATAAAGCCGAAAAAGGGTTTCCCCCCGCTTTGTATACAAAGCAACCAACCGGGTCATACAGGGATAGGTGCTGGGGCGGAAGCAGCACAGTCACGCCCAAAAGAAACAACAGAGAAAGAGCAAAAGAAACAAATGCCGACAACGGCGGATCAACAAAAACGAAGAAGCCTCGCGATCGCTAGGCCCACCGGTCTTATCCACTAGGCTCCAAGACTCCGAAGCGCCGGCTCCAATCAACACCTCCAAGAAGGATCGCGACGATGACGACGCTGCTGCCAAGGGTTTCCCCCGATACACGACGAGGCGATAGGAAGAGTAGCCCCCGACGCCCTCCCGGAAGGTCAGGCGGCACCCACAGGCGCCACCGCGCCGGGGTCGGCCACGCCGACAGGGGTTTCCCCCGATCCCAACCCGCACCTCGGGCGCTCCGGATCCCGCCACCAAACCAACCACCACCCTACGCCAACGCGGTCATGAGGCCTCCACGCCGTCTCACCACGGCACCGCGAAGTGAGAACAGCACGACGAAGAATCGGAGCCGGGACTAGGGCATCAGCACCATCGGCACGCGGGAGGGCCCCACCTCCACCGTCAGCGACAGTAGCCGTCCGGACGCAATAGCAGGAGCACACCAGGCCCGTAGGCCCACAGGCCCGGCCGAGCCCTCGTGGGCCCGTAAAGCTCCCGCCTTCGCGCTGCTGCCGGCACGCCATCGATGCCGACGCCCCAAGTCCGAGCCGCTCCTCCTCCTCACCGCGCCGCAGACAACGAGACCATGCCGGGGGGCCGGCCCCCAGGGGCCCAGATGGGGCCCGACGTGCCCGGATCTGGGCCGGGGGCGCGTCGACGGCCACCCGGCACCACCACGCCGCCCCGCCGCCAAGGAGCGGCGCCGTCACCACGCCGGCCGCCGGCCGCCACCGCAGGGCCGCCGGACCGCAGCCAAGCCGGGCTGCACCGCCGCCGCCTCCCTGCCCCGGGGATACAAGCCCTACTATATATGAGAGGCCTAGGATACAAGCGTCCTACTAGAACACGACTCCATATCCTATCTAAACACAATACAACTACAAGTCCAATTATAACCTATCTTATACACTATATTCGACACAACTCTAACAAACTCCACCTTAGCGAATATTCTCCACCACCTTGAATTCGTCAATGCGTCAAACTTTCATGTACATTGGACTTGAGCTTATCCCATGAGTACCGCTGCTACTCCGAAAACTCCATATGACTCCACCTGCAACTTATATTCTATTCTTTTCTTGAGCACAGTCAACACTTGAGCAAAATCAAGTTCCACATTACTCTAGTTTGTGTGCCCAACTCCCAGAGTATCAGTCCAACGTCATCACACACTGATCACTGACCTGCGTGAAAGTGAAAAACTCACATATTGAGTGTCACACATAAGAGTTACCTGAACTCAACATCACCGCTTCTTTCTTGACCGTCTGTCGGAAATTTGAAGGAATTTCACCATTGCTTGTAATCATCTCGAGTCGAATTCACAATTGTCTCACCACATGTATGATCACCAGAGCCCTGATCCGTCTCCATGCCCCGTGCATACCGCACGCCTTGCCGCTATTACCGCGTCGAGCCTCCGCTGTCCCGGACGAGTCTCAAGGGTCGCGAACCCACATCACTCAACCCCCACTGCAGAGTACCATCGATCATCACCGACCGCTTCCATCATACCACTGGGCTCCAGTCCGAACTGCATGTCACTCGCTTTTCCCGCTGAATAGGCTTTGACTCTCTGTCGACTTACGCCGTAGCCCCTCAATCCAGCTCCACCTTTAACATGACTCCATGATGGTTGTACGTGCCACCCCGCGCCCCGTTGACTCCAAGTTCTCATGTGCACCGTCTTGAATCAACCCCACGCCATAGCTTTGTCGAAACTACACAAGCACTCAGGCCCGTGCCACGTGTTTCCACGTCCAGAAGTCAGTCACCATCGGCATCACGCTCCTATGTCGTCGTCACCGATCCCACCACCGTCTTCTGTATCAACCGACTCACGTCGATCTAGTCCAACCCAGCTGAACTTCTCCGGCTGCACGACACACTCAAGGCTCCCAAATCGTCTTCCGCGAATTTTAATTCATCACTTGATAATTCCATCTTAGGTAACATGACTTCCCACAACACTTTCAAGCATCTTTATTGTGCTAACAAATCTTTCATCTGTGTCTGTCATAACCCAAGGTTTTCAGTTCTGAAAACTTCTACACCTCAAACCTGGTACCTGTTGGCGCCATGATTCTTCGTATAGCTGACCCGTGAAAAATTATCCAAGCTTCTCACGCCATGTCCAAGTACACACCATGTGTACTATTAGTAGCCTAGTTGATCTTCACGTGATTCAACTCCTGGATCCTGACTCAACTCTTGATGCTATTTGCTTTGCCTTGTCCTTGCGCTAGTTTCAATGGATTTCTTCTCCGTCGACTTGATCTGCCTTGTGGCGTACATAAGGACTCGGTCCTTTTTTTTTCTTTCCCACAATCTCCGAATAACCTAGCTCATGATACCACTTGTTAGAATAAATTCGAGGCACACCTTCGATCGTCGAAGGATCAAGCAATCACACGAGGCACGACACCGAGATTTGTTAACGAGGTTCACCGATATGGCTACATCCCCAGGGCCTGACTACAGGCGCTCCTTCCCGTGACACCATCACAATACTGCACCCGGTCGCCCTGGTCGCCGGCACATGCCGTCGGCTTCCCCTGCGTTCCGGTGCTATTATGTTGGCATATGTTACATCATGTGTCTAGCCCCGCTATATATGAGAGGCCTAGGATACAAGTGTCCTACTAGGACACGACTCCATATCCTATCTAAACACAATACAACTACAAGTTCAACTGCAACCTACCTTGTACACTATATTCGACACAACTCTAACACGACCGGTCTGGGATCTGCGGCGCGGCGGATGGCGGCAGGCGGCGAGAGGCCGGCCCGTCCTTGGACGGCGACGGCTTGGCGCGGTGGAGGCCAGGGCTGCGGGCGCTGCGGATGGCCCTTTGGGCGGCGGCGGCTGCTGTCAGCAGCGGCCGGCTTGGCCGCGATGGCGTGCATGCTGCCTTCAGATCGGCGAAGATGGCGTAGAGGGCCTGGTGGTCTCGTCGGCGGCACCTCTGATCAGATATGTTCTGACCAGTGCAGCCGGCGGTGGTGGTCATCTCTTCCGTCAGAGGTGGTCGCCCTGAGGCTGGGTGCTCGGATCTCGGGATCCATCATCTGGCACCAGCTGCGAGTCGGGGAGACGTAGTTGCCGGTAAAAACCGAGCCGACGGGGGGCGATGGTGGCGTTCCACGTCGTTACCTTGATGAAGGCATTGTCATGTGACTACCGTCGACCCTCTTGTATTGCTCCCGGGGAAACCCTAGGATATGGTGTTCCAGGCCGGACGGTGATGACACTGCGGTGTCGTTTCTCTCTTGGGAGCGTCGTTTTGTGAAGCAGCGCTGGAAGTCAGAGGCAGGAGGTGGAGCGGCTTCGTCTTGCACGGAGCTTCGGTGGAGATGTCAAGTCATGCCTGACCGACAGGTGCTATGCTTGGTCATGCCTGGTCAGCAGGTGCTACGCACCACATATCCTCCAAGGGCTTCAAGCTGTGTCGGCTGGTGGTACGTGGCAGCATGGCGCTGAGGTGTATCAGTGGCGACCGCGACATGTACAACTGTTTGCGCGCAGGGAGGAGGTGTCGTTGGGCGCCGTGGTGGCGTTGACAATAGTTAGACCGAGCAAGGTTGATGCATCAGTACAGTTCTAAAGATGGAGCGGTGACAGTTGGCGGCGGCGGCCTCTGTGAGCACACCGGACCAGTGTGTGCCCCAAACCCGGCAAGTGGCTAGGTTGGGGTCTCAGGTCTTAGATGTTAGGCTTGGCTGCGATGCCTGTTTGGTATTAGGCCGAGGCTATCTACGCCCCTTCATCAACTGGATAGGTGTAGTGACAGTTTTGTTGCTTAGACGGCGGCTTTAGTCTTACTATTGTATGCTTTATAATGTCTTATGAGAATGATTAATAAAGTGACCATATGCATCGCCCACATACAGAGGCCGGGGGTCATTCTTCTTTTCTAAAAAAAATAACTTGTCTATGTGTGTAGATACAATCACTTCCCTGTATCCAGCCGTACCACGTGCTAACGTGGCGTGTGAGCAAGAATACAACCCACATGTCAGTGGCTGTGAATGGTGAGGCGTTTGGTGAGCCTGACATGGTGGAGCCTGGCTATTTGCCCCGCGAATTCTGTAGCCACAGGACCATAGCACGAAAGTTATTTCTCGCTTCGTGCGAGGCATCTGTACGTCTCACCCGAAGGATCTTTTGAACACGTATAACTAGGCTGGCCGACATCTTCTTTTCGCGGTCTCTCGTTAGCTCGGGTAAATAGTTTTCTTCTTCTTCTTTGTCGGCTGCTGAATGAATTTGTCTTGTTTTCTTTGGGTTTTTCATGTTCATTTACTTTACAGTTTTTACTTGTTTTTATTTTCTTTCTTTTCCTAAGTATTTTACTTGTTTTTATTTTCTTTCCTTTTCTAGGTATTTTACTTGTTTTTATTTTCTTCATGATTTTCTTTGTTTTTATATCTTGTCTACTTTTACAAGTTTTACTGTCTTTTGCTTTATAGTTTTTATCGGTTCTGTTTGCATTTTTTGGCTTTCATTGCATTTCATTGTTTTTGCATAGGTATCTTTGGTCTTTATTTTTACTTGTCTTTTCCTTTGATTTTCTATGCTTCTTCACGGATTTCTTTCATCTATTTGTCTCCAGCTTTCATCACTTTTATTTTTCCCTTTTCTTTGTTTCTTCATGGTTTTTTTGGGTTCTCTGTTTTCTTCATCTCTTTGTTGGTTTTCTTTTGTTTTTTGTTTCCCATTTTTTTACGGCTTTCTTTAGTTTCTAAGCTTTCCTATTTTTTTCATCTATTGAACAAATTTTATTTTGTATACATAATGTACATTTTTAGTGTACACGTGCTTTTTTTATATATGTCAGGAACAATTTTTATGGACATTAACTATTTTAAAAATACTTGATTAACATTTTTCATGTATATGTTTTGATGGTATCCTTATTTATACACATCTTACATTTTTATACATATACAATACTTTTCATATGCATCTAACATTTTTAAATACAATTTTGGAATCAATGATTAGCATTTCCTAAATATATAATTAATATTTTATTAAGTACATGATTTAGCACTTTTAAATTCAATGATTTTTTGAAAACATGTTTTGATGACTAAATTTTTTCATACATATTGTACATGTTTTATGTAAATCTGAAACAGTTATTTGATATACGTCTGACATTTTTAAAATACATGATTAAGTTTTTTAAACACATGTTCTTGAAAAATATATTCAAATACGTGTTAAAAAATTTCAAACACATACCAGTTTTTAAATACTATAAACTTTACTCTAAAGTTGTGCCATCATAATTTAATTCCACAAAAAAAATTTCTTAAAACAAAAGTAATTCTTTGGGAAATATATGTATTTTAGTATTATTTGAAGATATAACAAAAATAAGAAGAATTAGAGTTATAGACGCGTCTATGACCATGGCGTACATTTGGCAAACAGAAAACATTAGTTCATGAACTGAAAACTAATGGAACAAACAACATTAGTGGGCCGTGCTATGACCACACCGTTTCAAGCGAGCTATAAACGTGCCCGAACCATTGCGTGCATTTGGTGAAATCCTATGTCAAGTTTATGGCACCGAATTCTTCATTAACCCGAATATTTCCTTATCCAGGAATCTTTCTAAATTCTATTTTTTTTACAAGTTGTGAACATTTGTTTCTTTTAGAAACACTTTTCTGTAAATTCATGAACATATTTTGAATTCACCAACATTTTCCAAATTTGTGAACATTTCCTGTTCACCATGTGTTTTCCAAATTCGTGAACAGCTTTTGAATTCCTGAACATTATTTCAATTTCACAAACATTATTTCAAGTTCATGATCATTTAAAAAAATTCATGGACAATATATTGTATTCACTCATTTCTCAAATTTGCATTCTGTTTGCAAATTTGCGGGAATTTTTATGATTTTTAATATTATAAATATGCAAACACTTTTTCTTGTATACGAACATTTTTCAAATTTATAAACTTGTCATCATAAAGCGAAATATTTTTTCAAATTAATTTTTGTAACCCACGAACAATATTAAACATCATGTATTTTCCATATCCATATGATCGAGTCCTTAGGTTTCCGAATAGTGTAATTGAATTATAAGTGTGATTCTTTCCCGAATTCCCAGTTTTTTAAAGTTCATCATTTTTTTAAATTTAGTAACATTTTTAATTCACGAACAATTTAAAAATCTTTGATCATTTTTATAAATTCATGAATATATTTATAAGATTCTTGAGCTTTCTTTGGAAATGGCAAACTATTCTGAAATCCTGATTTTTTTTCTAAAATTTGAAAAGTACTTTTAATATAAAAACTGTCTGAAATAAAATGATATCCGACTGAACAAACAACCGAAAAGAAAAATCGTCAGCAGGTAGCAGTAGTGCATATGGGCCTCAACCGAATGAATCCCACAGAAAAGGTGCACTCGCAAGAAAGGTCGAGTTCTCACCATAAGACTGACTAGACAGAATATAGAGAACATGGCAGGAACCATGACTTATAATGTTCATATACAAATTACAGAGTTAATATTTACAATTATTGCTTCCTCTTCATGGTGCCTATGTGCCAATTTGGAGGTGCACGTGTGACACAGTGATCCGAGCACAAGTTCAAAAACCGTGGATAACATTGCACTTTGAGGTCCTATTTGATTCGTTGGATTCTCAAAATGTAGGAATACAAAAGCATACGAATAGAGTGAGCTCACTTTTTCCCCACAGAATTACATAACTACAATAATTTGGATGGAGGAGTGTTTATAGCACAGAAAAACAAAGAAATTTTATTAAAATGTTTGAGTGGGCGGGCAATCTATAATACCTAAATAGTTCATCCCCAGTAACCTATTTCTCTTGACATGCAAGATGTCCATATCAGCAAATCTTCCACCTCAGCAAATCAGCCATGTGTAAAAAAAATCAACAATTTGTTGGATATTTTTCCGTAGTACATGGTCACCCCCAAAGCAAGCCAACGTTTCCTATTCACGACACATCCTAATTGGAGCAAAATAAAAGAGCCCCAGGCACGCACGTATCATCTTCTCTGGCGATTCCTTTGATCTTCCCTGGCGATTCGTTTGTTCTTCCCTCCCACCTTATATTTCTCTCCCGTGGCCCATCGGCATCCACACCCCAAGCCATCTTTTGGCCTTCTACGAATCCGTGCAACAATCTCATCTCTTGGCTGCCTACAACGACACTACTGCCGAATTCAGAGGCGAGGAGCTGCGATGATCCGAACAAATGTTGGATTCAGTGGTGAGAAGCTGCGCCAGCCTCTCCTGCGGCAGAGCTCCGCCATACCGTCCCTTTCCCATCTTCCACTCCAAGCGACACCTTCAACTCTCTCCACCACCGCGGATTCGACGACGAACAGGTACGACTGCCCCTGCCACAACCTGATTTGATGACGAGGAGTCTCGCCAACCCCTTCAGCAATCAATCTCTTCCGCCCTCACTCCCTTCACCATCTTCAATTGTTACCTTGATGCAGCCCGAAGAAAAGGCGAGTAAAATACATCAGGTTTTGGTTTTCTACAGCGGCACTGCAAGATCTCATCCTGAATTTGTGGATTGTTGTGGAATCATGAGCTTCTGCATATGATAAGGTGAGTTATCATGTTAGTGGTTTTTCGGAAGAAGTTGGCTTAATTCTCTGTTCATTACAATGATGACCTATAGAACAGATAACTGGATTAGCATGATTTTGATGTGTTATCCCTTAAATGTTATTTCGGAGGATATACACAGGGAAGCGACAATGATGGTACAAAAGATCCCAGATTAACATAGAGGAAGTACCAAGAATCGAGTAGTTAATTCTGTATACTTTATATTGTTATGGCAAGAAGCCCGCGGCTAAATAATCTATATACACATCATGTCGTATAGTTTGATTCGGTATGATGTGCACACTTACAGTTCATAATAAGAGGCCAGAAAGGTGTTTATTCTTGGTTAGTAAACTTACCTTTGTTTTTTATAAATGTATTTCTGTACTTCATTGTTCTCTCTTACATTAATGAGAAACAAGCTATTACTGTTGGTTTTTAGCTATGATGTGCCATCCGGCGTGGCACCATCTATAAGTTGCCTCTTACTTTTGTCAATCTATTTTCACTAAAGATCTTGATGCATACACACTACACACTAAACTCTCTCGCTTCTTTCCTGAAAGGTACTGAAGTTACCGTCTTCTTTCGTGAATGGTGCACTGAAGTCGTTATCTTCTGTCATGCTTCTGTTGGATAGATCATAAGAATTGCATGCTAGGTGGAAAATGTTTTTAATTCAAGAAATTTGGAAGAGATGTGCTACTTGGCCCAGTCTAACTCATAACTTTTTTTTTTCTATTTTTCCTTTTCTTACATAAGTCTACTTCCTGCACACGCAACAATGTAAGGTATATGCAAATGTATGTTTACCGCTAATCATGGTAGCTCGCTTCCTTTCTTTGCTGTAATTTTATTACAATTCCTCTATATATACTTGCCTTTGTGCAAGTATTCCATGTAGATTCAGATAAATATCATGTACTGTTGATGCATAAATAGATTATTCTGGAGTTTCATCTTTCGTATGGTCCGCTGCAGATCAATGAAACTGAGAATAGTATTCCTAAAATTATGATCATTTTGGTCTCTTGAAAAAAGGATTTAACTTTACTGAACATTCCAGTGTTACTTTGCTTATTTTATTTTCTTAGTCACACTAGGAGAAGTCCATGGTGTCACAAGTTTACTCAAATTTAATAAAGATACGGTGTAACGGCTATCTAGGTACACCCAAGATCCCCAAAATAATCGATCAATGTCTGCAAAAAATACTATTCATGGCATGTAACATTGCGCATCATGTATCATTCTAAAGTATTGTTGTCAAAGCAGAATCGTATATTCATAATTTTGCTTAACCTTTTTTGAGTTATTTTACCGAGTAAAACAATAATTTGGGGCAACATTTCCTGCAGTAACGCGAGGGGAATCATCTAGTTTTGTCAGTAATCTCAACCGGTTTCGTAACTCCAACATGCTCGGACAGCCGGACCGGATATGTATGTATGACATTCTCACGTGCATGCGTCGATGGATGGATGCGGACAAAAGAAAAACGACCTGACGGCTCACCGAGAGCCTGTCTTCTGACCCCACCCCACTCATCCATAGGCTGGTTCCAAGTCTACCCTGCCATCATGTTGCTTCCTTCCATCTGTTAGAAATCTCTCTCATATGGTTGTCGTGTATGCATCCTCAATCACTTGCAAATTAAGTGTGATTTGTAACTACATATTGGCTACCCATATATAAAGATGAAATTAAGTTGATTTCCCTGTAAAGTTTTTCTTGTGCGGAATTATATATACTCTACAAGCGATCAATATGTCTAAACGACGTATCTTGAATAATCGCCACAGTGTAAAATTTACAGCTACTGAATTGAACAGCACAAGATCCCCGCAGAGGAAAACTACAAAAAGAAATCCATAGAAAAAAAGACCTTCCATGTAAATTGCACTATCTCGCTAGCTGCTAATCACAGAGCTACTAGTGCTACTGCTAGGCAGCTCACTCGGGCTCAGACTCTGCGCGTCGTCTTCGGAGCCGGCTGGCTGCGCGCCGGCCTCCCGCGCATCCGCCATCTTCCTCTCCTCCGACCTGCACGCGGCGCAGCACGCGGTCTCCGCGCCGGCGTCGGCGGCACGGCTCGTCATCGACGCCGGCGTGGCCAGGAAGCTCGGCTGCTCGTCGCCGGCCATGATGACCACGACGTGCCCCAGCCACTCCCTCGCGGGCTCGGCGGCCGAGCCCTTCTCGCCGTCGGAGCCCGCGGGCTGGTCCTCGTCCGGGCCGGCGAGGCCGCCGGAGAGCTTCCAGTAGGAGCAGGCCAGGGTGAGGAGCGAGAGCGCGATGAGGGCCAGCATCGTCGCGAGCCCGCCGAAGAGGTACGGCACCGGCGTCTGCCACGTCGACCGCGGCGCCGCCGCCGCGGGGCCGTGGGCCATGGGGTACTCGGCTCCGGGCCTCATGGCATGGGTCGCTGGCGTCCCAGTGACAGCAGTGCGCGCCTCTCTGTTGTCTGTGTTGTCTGTTGCGTGGGTGGTGTGATGCTGCTACGTTCCACATAAAATTCCCGTGGGAATGGGAGTGGTGCTACTCGCTAATGCCTCTGGTCACCTATATATTGAGGTCCATTACTGAAGCTGCACTAACAGTACTGTTGCGTGGGTGGTGTGAGAAGATGGTCTTGATTTCTAGGAGCAACGTGCAAAAGCACAACGTCAGCTGGCTTTTCGACGTGTCATAAGAACTAGTTTTAGGGTTTACGCGTGATTAGTTCATCGCAGAAAGTATATAAAAAAAGACACTATTCGTTAACGAGGTCCATCGCCCATCAAACATGAGTTATATCCTCCGAGTATGACTATGGACACTCCTCTCGTGTACTAAATCCATACATATCAACGAGAGCCTACCAGGTTCACTGAGTCTATTTTGGCTACCCTGCTTCAACTCAAACACATACCCTCCTCATACTTCAAGTCTAACCGTAGTCAATACACACGTATTTGACATAATTTCAACAAGAACAATTGATATTGAAGAGAATTGTGATAAAGAGAATAAACAACATATATTAATTCATTTGAAGTTGTATTTAATATTGTTTTTGATAAAGAGAATATACTAATATGAAGAAGATATCAACTTACACTCTGATCTTTGCACATGATTTCAAGAGCTAGCCGGGGCATTGAGGATGCACACAGAAAATGATTAATAGATCCATTGCAGCAAATATCCGCATCAACCATTAATGATGGCAACCTTGGGGAAACATGATAGGTGTTCCAACAACCACACCTCTTCAAAGTGAACGACACGCCAACACTGTCGTTGCTGGACCTCAACCATTGATGTACATCGTGGGTTTTCACCCCATAGAGAAGTTTGACTAAACTCCAGGCTATGTCGCCAATATAGTTTTTTTTAGATATTTTCCAACTAAAATAATAATAATAATAACTATAGATATGCTTAGGATGTTTCAAGAAAAAATATATGTAGTAATCCCCCTTAGCGGTCAAACGATGCTGCCTAGATGGAAATGAGATGGAAGGGCGTTTCCACAAGGCCATCTAACAAACTAGGGGCATACCCAAGAACTCTGAAAAAACCAGGTGCAAACTCGAGTAGTAGAACCAACTAAAGAAAGTAATGCAAATATCCTTTTATTTTCTGCCTTTTATTCTCTGGCCCTCCCACGAGAGCAGATTTTTGGAATCTGATATACTAGAAGTCCGGAACACATTTCATAAACCTGATACAGTATGTTTTAAAAATTACAAGAAAATTCAAAAACTACATTTGAGACCTTGGTATTTTTGACCTTGGTAAAAAGAAAGGAGAAAGAGCTACATTTATAATTTCAAAAACTACTCTCAAGACATATTTTTGGCCCTTTATATATAAATAAAGCCGAATGGTCAAACGATACAAAGTATCGAGGTATCCCCTGGAAGCCGGTCAATTAAAATACACGGAAAAATACTAGGCGGAAATGGTTAAACACACACAACCATGCACTACTGAACGTTGTCACATTCGATTAAGATCCACATGCGTCGACCATGCCCTCAATAGGGTCATGACACGATTGCCAATGTCACCGCTCAGTCCAAGGCGAATGAAGGTTTTCACCCTGAGTGTCTGAAGGTAAGGGAAGGAACAACGTGATGCCCCAAGAGGAACGATACAAGAAAAGATATCGCCGATGCCAAGGCGCGGAGCTTTCGTTGACCCCCCCATCCACCACATCGCATCGAGAAGTACCCCGATGGAGAACCTCCACCACGGACCAGGGACTCCATATCCAAATCAGGACTCGGCCTCCACCACCGGCAACAATTTCTCGAGGACCACCTGCCACAACACACCTCACCACCTACATGGCCGAAGCACACTGCCAACACCAGCTACCACGTTGCTCGCCAGAGAGCCAATTCGTGTAACCCACAATCCAGGGTCGCCGCCTTGGCACCCTTGGCCCCGAGCCCGGCCCATGCAAAGCCAAACTCGATGAGCACGCAGGAGGGGGCGGAAAAGCCACTCATTCCCGCCGCTAGACAACATTCAACCCCCTTGCTCAACCGTGAGCATCAGCAAATATGGCCCGGAAACAGTCCCGTCTAGATGGCTACCAACCACCACTGCAATGACGGCTATCAGGTCATTATATCTAGCCCCGCCTACTATGGAGGCCAGGTCTGGATGGGGCCCACCCGCACAACCGACCCCACCCTGCCCCAACTAGGAAGATGAGAGCTTCTGACAACACACAACCATCGACAGGAAGGAGGGTGTTAGACTGCAGGCCGCATCTGGCAGATCCACAACCCGCATCGCTGGCCAAATCTGAGGACGATGACTAATCCACCGTCGATGGTCTCTCACGCTAGCTCGGCAAGGAAACGAGGCGGCACCAATTCCCAAACTGGAGCACATGCAAGAAGACGACATTATCATTCTCATTTTCATGCATGTCGCAATTCGTTATATTATTTACGGAAGTTTACATGAGCAAGTTTCAATTAATGACCTACGTGTGTGATCTTTAAATTTTGCCAAAACTTGGAAACTCGATTTTTGTTATTAAGTTTTGGAAATTAAGTGGGTACACTACGTCGAGAATCATTGTACTCCCCATTACTATTTTAGAAGGCGTATTAATTAGTGCAAAAGTCAATTGTTTCTATTTTTTATCAAGTCTTAGGAAAAAATATCAGTGTGTACAATATTGAATGAGCATCATTAGATCCATCATTAACATTTAGATACTGATTTGATATTGTACAAGGTTTTCTATAAACTTGGTCAAAGGTTGGAAAGTTTGAGTTTTGTAAGAATAATACACCTTATTAAAAGGAACGGAACAATTTGTAACTACTTTGCTGGTGCCTCCTCGAGTAATACGGCTGATATCTTGGCAATAGTTAGGTTGTTGTGATGGTTCCATCAGAGAGAGAGAGAGAGCTAGCCTCATTTCCTGACAAAATTAAATAGAAATTAAAATAACAAAACCCTAGGTTTGATGAACCTTGCTTTTAATTATATGATATTTGGAAAGTTTTCCCTACGCTGAGCGATCATGGCATTTCAGAAAGTTGCAGCACTCGAATAAAATATAGCGTTAAATATGTTCATTCATTCCCTCTTATCTGGTTTCACCTAAAAAGGCAAATATCACAACACTTCCAGAGGATCATAACTAAAATCAATAATGAAGTCATGTTGTTATCTATAATCAACATGCATAATGAATGTACTATTAATTAATCATAAGTGGATCGAGCATTACATGAATGACTAAGGACGTTTGCTAACTTTAGACAACCATTTGCATATATTCCCCAAGTGGAAAGGACAACACCGAAGAGCTGAGAAGCGGAATATAAAGTTCCGAAAAATATTTGCATAACTTCCGCACATAGGTAGCGGAAAAGCCAAACATGACCACAAGATTCACTATTGAATGATTGGGTTAAACCAAATGACCATACCACTAAACAATGTTATTTTTTGCAGGGCACTAAATTAAAAACATTCAATACAAGATTAGCAAAAGAGAGTCAGGTTCAGCTGAATCCAAGTCTGTTATGTTGGCTCTAAGGATCGACAACAATAATGGTGCTCCCCTGCAAAAAAAGATAACAATGATGTCATTTCATTTCTAAGTCGTGCCATCGCTAATCTATACTAACTCAGTTTTACGTGGAGCTAGAATATATCATTTTGGTAAAAAAAGTTTTATAACAACTAAAGTCTTCTTAGTGATTGCTAAAATGTCCTATGATGAACTTGTTAAGTAAGCTGTTTTGAATAATTAGTTGGAAAATAGTTAGCTTTGTCAAAAATAACAATTAATAATTTAACTAACTACCAAAAACATCCAAATGACTACACTACCCGTATCATGTAACCGGTATAGTGAATCAAACCGAACGGGTTTGTCAGAAACAACACACCAAACAAACATGCCCATAAACAATCTCTAAACAAACATGGCCATAACCAATCTTTGCATATGAATTCTTTCTTGTTGTGTTGTATAACTGCAAGAGGTTGAGTACCTAAACCTTTTAACTCAAAATTGATAGCTCATAGACAAATATCTAAAGGAGGTTGGCACTATAAGATCTCCATCAATCATGCACCGATCCACAAATTTATGAAAAACCATCGCATAAAGTGAGTAGTAAATCCATGATGCAACTCATGCATTATTACATGTTCAGTTGCTTGTATGGCATGCAGATTGGCTAAGCAATCTCTGCAGTTCCATCTCAAACTGTTTGTACCTAACAATATGAGAAATACATAGTCTGGGTAAAACCAAATTATAAAAATGAGAAAAAAAATCCAAACCAATGAATTTGAGAATTCTAAATAGACAGTTAGATGCATCTCCACTATCCATTTGGCTGCCGCACACTTCACGTCACTAATTTGGTCTTTTAAGTGAAGGAAATATGCCCTAAAGGTAATAATAAATTTGTTATTTATATTTTCTTATATCATGATAAATGTTTATTATTCATGCTAGAATTGTGTTAACTGGAAACTTGATACATGTGTGAATACATAGACAAGACAAAGTGTCCCTAGTATGCCTCTACTTGACTAGCTCGTTAATCAAAGATGGTTAAGTTTCCTACCATAGACATGTGTTATCATTTGATGAACGGGATCACATCATTAGGAGAATGATGTGATGGACAAGGCCCATCCATTAGCTTAGCATAATGATCGTTAAGTTTTATTGTTATTGCTTTATTCATGACTTATACATATTCCTTTGACTATGAGATTATGCAACTCCCGAATACCAAAGGAACACCTTGTGTGCTATCAAACGTCACAACGTAACTGAGTGATTATAAAGATGCTCTACAGGTGTCTCCGAAGGTGTTTGTTGGGTTGGCATAGATTGAGATTAGGATTTGTCGCTTCGAGTATCAGAGAGGTATCTCTAGGCCCTCTCGGTAATGCACATCATGATAAGCCTTGCAAGCAATGTGACTAATGAGTTAGTTGCGGGATGATGTATTATGAAACGAGTAAAGAGACTTGTCAGTAACGAGATTGAACTAGGTATGAAGGTACCGACAATCGAATCTCGGGCAAGTAACATACCGATGACAAAGGGAATGACGTATGTTGTCATTGCGGTTTGACCGATAAAGATCTTTCGTAGAATATGTAGGAACCAATATGAGCATCCAGGTTCCGCTATTGGTTATTGATTGGAGATGTGTCTCGGCCATGTCTACATAGTTCTCGAACCCGTAGGGTCCGCACGCTCAACGTTCGATGACGATTTGTATTATGAGTTATGTGTGGTGACTGGAGATTGTTCGGAGTCCCAGATGAGATCACAGACATGACGAGGAGTCTCGAAATGGTCGAGAGGTAAAGATTGATATATTGGACGATAGTATTCGGACACCGGAATAGTTTCAGAGCGTTTCGGATATTTTTTGGAGTACCGAGGGGTTACCGGAACCCCCTGGGAAAGTAATGGGCCAACATGGGCCATAGGGGAGAGAGAGAGGGAAGCCCACAAGGGGTGGCGTCCCCCCCCATGGGCAGTCCGAATTGGACAAGGGGAAGCCCCCCCCCTTTTCCTTCTCCCTCTCCCTCTCCTTCCCTTTCCCCCCTCCGAAAGAAAGGAAGGGGGGCCGACTAGGACTAGGAGTCCAAGTCGCCCCCCATGGCGTGCCCCTAGGGCCGGCCTTCTCCCTCTCCTCGTTTATATACGGGGGCAAGGGGGCACCCCAAAGCACATCAATTGTTCTCTTAGCCGTGTGCGGTGCCCCCCTCCATAGTTTACTCCTCCGGTCATATTGCCGTAGTGCTTAGGCGAAGCCCTGTGCGGATCACATCACCATCACTATCACCATGCCGTCGTGCTGACGAAACTCTCCCTTGACACTTTGCTGGATCAAGAGTTCGAGAGACGTCATCGAGCTGAACATGTGCAGAACTCGGAGGTGTCGTACGTTCGGTGCTTGATCGGTTGGATCGCGAAGACGTTCGACTACATCAACCACGTTAAGCTAACGCTTCCGCTTTCGGTCTACGAGGGTACCTGGACACACTCTCCCCCTCTCGTTGCTATGCATCTCCTAGATAGATCTTGCGTGATCGTAAGATTTTTTTTTGAAATTGCATGCTACATTCCCCTACATTAAGATAACCATTTCTACATCGCAAGAGTTTCAGTTTAACGGACAATGCTTGTAGGAATTCTAAAAATGAAAACTACATCAATGGTCTTTCTGATCACATGTACTCCATAGTGGTTATAAAAACCAAAAACTCTAACGTCATAGATCAAGCATCATTATAAAATAGGAATCTGCTAGTGCATTTCCTCCTTGGTACCTTAGACTTGTCACATCTCTTTTCCTTTTCAAAAGGCACCAATCCATCATAATTTAGGCGATTATTAGTGTTTTGGAGCTTTTTGGAAGAGAAGTGTGTTGGGGGTTGTTCACAATGACATCTTGAATACATCACAAAAGAACTTGAATGCAACACAAGGCAAGAAGGCCGCTCTCACTTTTCTCCACCTTATGCACATAGCGTTCATAAGAATGCATGAACGAATCACCACAGGTGAATGATTGTATCAAAGAGAAGAAGAGCTAATCCGAATCACACAAACTCCATAATGGCTAATTAGAGTGGGTTAGAATCAGGATAGTGTGAGTCGTATTCTCTATAAAGGCATTTTACTTTTATCTCATGGTAGGCGAATCATTATTCATAATTACTTTTTTTGTGAGACGAAGACAACATCTAGTCGCAATTTGCAGACACGAAACGTTCAAATGGTGTGCATTTTCATAATGTCAAAGTGGCTAAAGAAAGTTCCACATTTTTAGAAGAAATCGCATAAAGTATGTAGAAACAGTTACTACACACTATGGATTATAAAGTTGCTTCTAGGTGCAGATCACTGAGCTCTATTAGGCCAGCCGTGCATGCCCTTTGAGACTCTACAACTGCACCTCAGCGGTTGCGAATGACGGCTCTAAGCTCTCACATCACGTAGAACTGTCATCTATATTTAACTTGGCCGGGCATTCTGGTTCCGCCATCCATATACAATAAATTTGACCACAAATAAAATTACAATAATGAGCTATAATACATTATGTTGCAACAGTTAAAAAACAATGTTTCATGTTTGCAAATGTCATTGACCTTCAATTATAAAGATGAACATTACTATGTGAGTGATGTAGTGCATCATATTTTGTATATTAGTTTTGAAACAAGAATACGATATCTTTGGGACAGAGCAACAAAAAGGTGAAGAATCTGCATGCACGCGTCATCTGATAATTTGCCACCTTTATTAGTTGGACACGACTGAAAGCAAATCCCTTGTTCATTCAAGTCCACTCCTGGATGATGCAATTGGTTGGGCTATCACCATCAAGATGACCCTTTGCTTATGTCTTTCATTCAATGGCTTTGTTAGGCAAATCAGCAGCAAATTGGCAGTGGTTTCCCTGCTCAAGTGAGTGCACCGCCGTGGAATTCACTAGCTTGATACGATCATTTTGGTTACCTCGTTTGTGGTAACATGTAGGCCCATCGGAACTCCTCAGCGTGTGTGTCGTGTATGCTCATACAAGTCGTCATCGTCAATGCAAAATAATCATAGCTCAGTTGGTTAGATTTCTTTTGGCGGAACCTGTCCGCCGAGTTCAAGTCCTAAATTTAGGACCGCTGAGTTCAAGTCCTAAATTTAGGATGATGTTCACAATTTATTTATTTATTTCAGACTTTCTGACACTAATTTTTAATAGTATTGTGCACCCTTCAACTACATGGTGTCCGTGACGATTTTATCAATCTCAAAATCTACCAGCTCAGTCTCTCGGAGGTGCCGATGAGAGTAGGTTGTGCATGCCTATGTAGGTGTCTGCATTTTACCGTATCTCTAAAAAGTTTTCACACTGTCAACTTTTCATCCATCTAAGCCACTCCATAAGAAATCACCATAGTTGGATTTACTCATGATTCAGAATATCATTATCCTTTGCAGAATGTTTCTTAAAATCACTAAAGGTTTCCCCATAGTGGAACTCGATACATTTTGGATCAATGAAAAGATATTATGTAGAATTTAGTTTGCTGGTGTAGTAGAACTCAACTAAGATATGGTTACTCTAGACATCCGTTGTTTAACTCACTTGGTATTTGCCCGCGCGCTATGGGGTATAAATATTCTACTACAATATCTGATAATTTAGCTGTCCATATTACACGATTTCGTAAATAAATATTTACCAAATTCTATCTATGATTTTACTTTGTACTCCCTCCGTTTTTAAATATTTGTCTTTTTAGAGATTTCGAATGGATACCACATACAAATGTATATAGACATATTTTAGAGTGTAGATTCACTTATTTCGTTTCGTATGTAGTCACTTGTTGAAATTTCTAGAAAGTCAAATATTTAGGAACGGAGTGAGTAATAATTTATTGACTTGCTAAAGAAATATAGTTTATTTGGTAAGTCGATAAAATATGGAATAATTAAGGTGGTTTTCAAAAAATGATCATCATCAGAAAAAAAATGGAATGTTGGATGAAGCACTCACCTTCTGAAGAAATGATCATAAGAGCGTTTAGATATTTTTTGACATCAAGTGGGTAAATTAGATGCGAGGGGCCATGCATGACCCACCCCCATAAGTGTGCCGGCCACCCTACCACTGTTTGCACGCTCAGCGCCGGATAAGCTCAACGCCGAGATGCCAAAAGAAGAGTAGAGACCCAATCAAAAAGAGCACTAGATCTGGTGCTTGCCGACGAGACACGCACTGTATCAATGGAATGACGACGAACGGAGGACGAGGCATGCATATGCACGGATCGTTGGCATGAACGTCCAGCAACACAGGACAGCCCCTTTGAAACCTGAACCTTCGGTGTCGAGCCAGTCCACGGTACACAAAGGGCATCTCTAAGCTCACTCTTAAAACGACATTGTATTTGTCAGTGGACCTGTCCGCGGACAGTGACATACATTTTAAAATGAATATGAGTATACCGGACTTTTCAAACAAACATGACAAAATTTACTTAAGTTTGGACATAATTTACATAAAACTGATTGCATTTTGTACTCAACTAAAACTTAAAAGAAAACCTAAACTGCGTATCTTATAGAGGACGGTGACCGGCATTAATGCGCGACAACCGTTTCGTGCAAAGGGTTTTTCGATGAAGAGGGTTTTGGATGGGTCTGAAGTGACCAACGCGTATGTAGCGGTGGTCCGGACGCCCACAAAGCGCACCTGATTTGCATCCGGTTTGTGAAAAAATGGACGTCCGAACCGGTCCATGGACCATTGGAATGCCGCGTTGGATAGCAAACTGCGTCCGAACCGTTATGTTTTTGGGTCCACGTTAGAGATATGGTTTATACAAATTTATTCTATATAAACCAGGAAAACATCATGTTTGGCTACTTCTAACTAATCCGTACATTGGTAAAATCGAATTCTCCAAAACCTGAAATTTCGCGTTTGTAGAAAAATGACTATTACTCGTTTTGCAGATCCTCCTTCCTCTCTCGCGGATCCTGGTGGGCACATTCACGACGCCAGCGGCGGCCGCCACGTCCTTAACTACATAGCACCGGCGTCCTCGAGAGCCCGTCATACGACGACGACCATGACAACCTCGCCGGTAGGTCGCACCTTGAGGCCGTCCTTGTCTAGTCGCCTGACCCACGGACGGATAGAAGGATTGTACGCATAAGGTCAGGTCGGCCACCGACCTATCTTAGTTCCTTCGCATTAGGGCATCACTTTAAACCGCACGATGATGCTACTAGTACTTGCTAATGCCACTGGTAGTACTTAATTGCACAGGTCGGACTCAATGGACATTGCTAATGCTAAAGCTTGAACTGACCTCTGCGAGCCACTTGGTGACATCTATTCTCGACTGATCTGCTAGGTGAAGAATGACATATTTATTTTAGGCACAAAAGATGCATCACAGCTCTGACTTTCGGCACCAAGCTAGGTAGAGAGCTAAGCTAGATGCAGTGCAAATCTGCTGCTGCCGTCTGATCAGAAAGAGGAGCAAGGAACATTTGTTAGGCCTAACACAGTGCAGCTAGTGCCGTTCGAACTCAGGAAAGCAAATAATCAGCCAAGGCATCTGTTTAGAGCAAAACGATTTATTCGGAAGTTGACAAAAATAGCAGGTGAGAAGACCTTATTTGCCGCACGGCCGGCAAATAGTGAAGGTCCGCACGGAAGACATTATTTGCTGTTTTTGTTTTCTCAGTGTTCTATTTATATTTTTTTCCGTTCCTTTCTCTTTCTATTTCATATTTTTCATTTTTCCCTTATTTTTTTATTTTTTCCCGTGTACTAAAAATTTACAGAATGTCAATTTTTGTTTAAATATTAAAAAACAGAATTCCAAAATTTTATTCCTGTTCTGAAAAATGTTCAAAACATAAAAAAAATATCCCGTTCCACAATTTGCTCAAAATTTATTTTTTTTCCCATATTTGTAAAAACAATGTTTGTGTTTTCCAAAAAATCAATATTAGAAAATTACATTTTATAAAATGTTCCACATTCTACAAATATTCTTGTTTTATTGATATGTTCACAAATCCAAAATAATGTTTGCGTCAAAAAAACATTTTCTACAATTGTTCTAAATGTTCAAAACTTGTTCCCATTTTAAAATATAATCACAAATGCAAAAAAACTGTATTTTTATTAAAGGTTCATGTTTTCTAAAAATTGTTTGTGTATTTCAAAAACTTTTCCTGTTTCTAATTTTGTTTGTATTTTTCCAAAAATATATGGGTTTTTCAAAAAAAGTGTTCACATTTTTTAAAATTGATAGGGATTTTAAAAATTGTTCACGTTTCCAAGAATATTTAGCAGTTCATATTTTTTTTCTGAAAGTCCAAAAATTAGAAAATTAAAATGCTTCGAATATGATGATATATTATTTTCTTAAATATTTGCGCTGGCCATTGGTTAGTAGCGCGGTTTGTTCTATGATGGTTGGCTATAAATGAAAGAAATTGTGGGCAAGTGCCAATAAAAGAGAATATGTTGTTTGGCTCTAATTAAAAAAATATTATGGGCGCGTGGACGCTAAAAAAATTCAAAGAGAATAAACTCTAATAAAGAAGGGACATCCATGCTTGATTATGCTAATGAAACAGGATTTATGTGATGTGATTATTAAATCATCCGATTACGTCATCGTAGAAGAGAGTGGTTGAACCAACCATGTCCCAAAGGTTGCCAAGCAGCCACCAAATGAGGAGGGAGGCACAACCCCGAGATGGAGGCGGACACGGAGGAAAAAAGACATGAGTTGGGTGCTCGCCGCCACGCCGACCAACCCCACCAATTTTGCGGGCCAAAGATGTCCAGCGAGAAGACCACAATGTTGAGAAACGTAGCATGCAAATTCAAAAATTCCCTACGCTCACGCAAGATCTATCTAGGAGATGCATAGCAATGATAGGGGGAGAGTGTGTCTACGTACCCTCGTAGACCGAAAGCGGAAGCATTTGACAACGCGGTTAATGTAGTCGAACTTCTTCTAGCTCCGATCGATCAAGTACCGAACGCATGGCACCTCGAGTTCTACACACGTTCAGCTCGGTGACGTCCCTCGCCTTCTTGATCCAGCAAGACGTCGAGGTAGTAGATGAGTTCCGTCAACAAGATGGCATGATCATGGTGATGGTGAAGTGATCCTCGCAGGGCTTCGCCTAAGAACTACGAAGATATGACCGAGGGTGTAAACTGTGGAGGGGGCACCGCACACGGCTAGGCAATTGTCTGTTGTGTGCTAGGAGCCCTGTTGGGGAACACAATATTTCAAAAAAAAAAATCCTACGATCACGCAAGATCTATCTAGGAGATGCATAGCAACGATATGGAAGAGTGTCTCCACATACCCTCGTAGACCGTAAGCGGAAGCGTTTAGTAATGCGGTTGATGTAGTCGAACGTCTTCACGATTCAACCGATCCAAGTACCGAATGTACGACACCTCCGTGTTTAGCACACGTTCAACACGATGACGTCCCTCGAGCTCTTGATCCAGTTGAGGACGAGGGAGAGTTTCGTTAGCACGACGGTGTGGCGACGGTGATGATGAAGTTACCGGCGCAGGGCTTCACCTAAGCACTACGACGATATAACCGAGGTGTAAAACTATGGAGGGAGGCACTGCACACGGCAAGAGATTGTCTGTTGTGCTTTGGGGTGTCCCATGCCCACGTATATAAAGGAGGGGGAGGAGGAGGCCGGCCTAGGAGGAGGCGCGCCAGGGGGAGTCCTACTTGGACTCCAAGTCCAAGTAGGATTCGGCTCCGAAGGAGAGGAGAAGGAGAAGGAAGGAGGGGGCCGCGCCCCCACCCCTTGTCCAATTCAGTTTGGGCAGGGGGGAGGCGCGCGCCACCTCGTAGCCCTTCTTCCCTCTCTCCACTAAAGCCCACTAAGGCCCATTAACTTCCCCGGGGGTTCCGGTAACCCCTCGGTACTCCGGAAAAATACCCGGATCACTCGGAATCATTCCGACGTCCGAATATAACCTTCCAATATATGAATCTTTACCTCTCGACTATTTCGAGACTCCTCGTCATATATGTGATCTTATCCGGGACTCCGAACAAACTTCGGTCATCAAATCACATAACTCATAATACAAATCGTCATCGAACGTTAAGCGTGCGGACCCTATGGGTTCGAGAACTATGTAGACATGACCGAGACACATCTCCGGAAAATAACCAATAGCGGAATCTCGATGCTCATATTGGTTCTTACATATTCTACGAAGATCTTTATCGGTCAAACCGCATAACGACATACGTCATTCCCTTTGTCATCGGTATGTTACTTGCCCGAGATTTGATCATCGGTATCATCATAGCTAGTTCAATCTCGTTACCAGCAAGTCTCTTTACACGTTCCATAATGCAACATCTCGCAACTAACTCATTAGTCACATTGCTTGCAAGGCTTATAGTGATGTGCATTACCGAGAGGGCCCAGAGATACCTCTCCGATACTCGGAGTGACAAATCCTAATCTTGATCTATGCCAACCCAACAAACACCTTCAGAGACACCTGTAGAGCATCTTTATAATACCTTAGTTACGTTATGATGTTTGATAGCACACAAGGTGTTCCTCCGGTATTCGGGAGTTGCATAATCTCATAGTCAGAGGAATATGTATAAGTCATGAAGAAAGCAATAGCAATAAAACTTAACGAGCATTATGCTAAGCTAACAGATGGATCTTGTCCATCACATCATTCTCTAATGATGTGATCCCGTTCATCAAATGACAACACATGTCTATGGTCAGGAAACATAACCATCTTTGATCAACGAGCTAGTCAAGTAGAGGCATACTAGGGACACTCTGTTTTGTCTATGTATTCACACATGTACAAAGTTTCCGGTTAATACAATTCTAGCATGAATAATAAAAATTTATCATGATATAAGGAAATATAAATAACAACTTTATTATTGCCTCTAGGGCATATTTCCTTCAGTCTCCCACTTGCACTAGAGTCAATAATTTAGTTCACATTGCCATGTGATTCAAACACCAATAGTTTACATCACCATGTCATTAACACCCATAGTTCACATCGCCATGTGACCAATACCCAAAGGGTTTACTAGAGTCAATAATCTAGTTCACATCACCATGTGATTAACACCCAAAGAGTACTAAGGTGTGATCATGTTTTGCTTGTTAGAGTAGTTTAGTCAGCGAGTCTGCCACATTCAGGTCTGTATGAATTTTGCAAGTTTCTATGTCTACAATGCTCTGCATGGAGCTACTCTAGCTAATTTCTCCCACTTTCAATATGTATCCAGATTGAGACTCAGAGTCATCCAGACCGGTGTTAAAGCTTGCATCGACGTAACTCTTTACGATGAACTCTTTATCACCTCCATAACCGAGAAATATTTCCTTAGTCCTCTAAGGATAATTTTGACCGTTGTCCAGTGATATACTCCTGGATCACTATTATACCCCTTTGCCAAACTCATGGCAAGGTACACAATAGATCTGGTATACAACATGGCATATTTTATAGAACCTATGGCCGAGGCATAGGGAATGACTTTCATTCTCTCTCTATCTTCTGCCATGGTCGGGTTTTGAGTCTTACTCAACTTCACACCTTACAACTCAGGCAAGAACTCCTTCTTTGACTGATCCATTTTGAACTCCTTCAAAATCTTATCAAGGTATGTACTCATCGAAAGTCTTATCAAGCGTCTTGATCTATCTTTACAGATCTTGATGCCCAATATGTATGTAGCTTTACCGAGGTCTTTCTTTGAAAAACTCCTTTCAAACACTCCTTTATGCTTTCCAGAAATTTCTACATCATTTCCGATCAACAATATGTCATTCACATATACTTATCAGAAAGGCCGTAGTGCTCCCACTCACTTTCTTGTAAATACAGGCTTCACCGCAAGTCTGTATAAAACTATATGCTTTGATCACACTATCAAAGCGTACATTCCAACTCCGAGATGCTTGCACTAGTCCATAAATGGATCGCTGGAGCTTACACACTTTGTTAGTACCTTTAGGATTGACTAAACCTTCTGGTTGCATCATATACAACTCTTATTTAAGAAATCCATTAAGGAATGCAGTTTTGACATCCATTTGCCAAGTTTCATAATCATAAAATGCAGCAATTACTAACATGATTCAGATAGACTTTAAGCATAGATACGAGCGAGAAACTCTCATCGTAGTCAATACCTTAAACTTGCCAAAAACCTTTTTGCGACATTTCGAGCTTTGTAGATAGTAACACTACTATCAGCGTCCGTCTTCCTCTTAAAGATCCATTTAATCTCAATGACTCGCAGACCATTGGGCAAGTCAATCAAAGTCCATACTTTTTCCTCATACATGGATCCCATCTCAGATTTCATGGCCTCAAGCCATTTTGCGGAATCTGGGCTCATGATCGCTTCCTCATAGTTCATAGGTTCGTCATGGTCTAGTAACATGACTTCTAGAAAGGATTACCGTACCACTCTGGTGCGGACCATACTCTGGTTGACCTATGAGGTTCGGCAGTAACTTGATCTGAAGTTTCATGATCATCATCATTAGCTTCCTCACTAATTGGTGTAGGAATCACTGAAACTGATTTCTGTGATTAACTACTTTCCAATTCGGGAGAAGGTACAATTACCTCATCAAGTTCTACTTTCCTCCCACTCACTTCTTTCGAGAGAAACTCTTTCTCTAGAAAGGATCCATTCTTGGCAACGAATATCTTGCCTTCAGATCTGTGATAGAAGGTGTACCCAACAATTTCCTTTGGGTATCCTATGAAGATGCATTTCTTCGATTTGGGTTCGAGCTTACTAGGTTGAAGCTTTTTCACATAAGCATCACAGACCCAAACTTTAAGAACGACAGCTTAGGTTTCTTGCCAAACCATAGTTCATACGGTGTTGTCTCAACGGATTTAGATGGTGCCCTATTTAACGTGAATGCAACTGTCTCTAATGCATAACCCCAAAACAATAGTGGTAAATCGGTAAGAGACATCATAGATCGCACCATATCTAATAAAGTACGGTTACGATGTTCGGACACACCATTACGCTGTGGTGTTCCAGGTGGCGTGAGTTGTGAAACTATTCCACATTGTTTTAAATGAAGGCTAAACTCGTAACTCAAATATTCGCCTCCGCAAACAGATCGTAGAGACTTTATTTTCTTGTTACGATGATTCTCAACTTCACTCTGAAATTCTTTGAACTTTTTAAATGTTTCAGACTTGTGTTTCATTAAGTATATATACCCATATATGCTCAAATCATCTGTGAAGGTCAGGAAATAATGATACCCGCCGCGAGCCTCAAAACTCATCGAACCTCATACATTGGTATGTATTATTTCCAATAAGTCAGTGGCTCGCTACATTGTTCCGGAGAACGGAGTCTTAGTCATCTTTCCCATGAGGCATGGTTCGCAAGCATCAAATGATTCATAATCAAGTGATTCCAAAAGTCCATCCGCATGGACTTTCTTCATGCGCTTTACACCAATATGACCTAAACGACAGTGCCACTAGTATGTTGCACTATCATTATCAACTTTGCATCTTTTGGCATCATTATTATGAATGTGTGTATCACTACGATCGAGATTCAATAAACCATTCACCTTGGGTGTATTTCCACAGAAGGTTTTATTCATGTAAACAGAATAACAATTATTCTTTGACTTAAATAAATAACCATATTGCAATAAACACAATCCAATCATATTATGCTTAACGCAAACACCAAGTAACATTTATTTTAGGTTCAACACTAATCCCGAAGGTAAAGGGAGTGTGCGATGGTGATCTTATCAACCTTGGAATCACTTCCAATACACATCGTCACCTCGCCCTAAACTAGTCTCTGTTCATTCTGTAACTCCTGTTTTGAGTTACTAATCATAGCAACTGAACCAGTATCAAATACACAGGGGCTGCTATGAACACTAGTAAAGTACACATCAATAACATGTATATCATATATACTTTTGTTCACTTTGCCATCCTTCTTATCCGCCAAGTATTTGGGGAAGTTCCGCTTCCAGTGACCATTTCCTTTGTAGTAGAAGTACTCAGTTTCAGCCTTGGGTCTAGCTTTGGGCTTCTTTATGGGAGTGGCAACTTGCTTGCCATTCTTCTTGAAGTTACCTTTCTTTCCCTTGCCCTTTTATGTAGCAACCCGACCTCAAATGGTCAAGCCTCTGTGTATTTGTGCCATCCCTGGATCGGTATGCTAGCACACATAGTACATCAATGTATATATCAAAGTGCAATCACATGTATAAATAATGTAAAACTGATATATACCTCATAAGTCTCAGCGGAAACAATCGAACGGGTGTGGAGTCCCATCAATGCCAACGGCAAGTTGATTTTAGACCGTAACCCTACAACTTAACTCTTACTCGTCGTAGAAAATTCCTGCAACATAAGACGTTGCAGCCCTGTAGGTCAGTATATTGAATGTACTGGCAAGTCACATCATAAGAATAACGAACCTATTTGTACATGCAATTTGGCTGGTGGAAAGATCTAAGTTTAGTTTTTGCATAAAGCTAGTTGTTCCCTAGAATAAAAGATATTATTCTACCACTACAATATAACATAGGATGAGTTGGCAAACCCAACTCAATCCATTCCCAAAGTTTCATTTAAAACCCAACTATTTTAATTAAGAGTGATGAGATCTCCCAGCATTTCCACTACTAGATGCTCAAGTTGTCCGTAACCGGGGACATGACTAATCGATTAGGTTTTAACACTCTGCAGAGGTTTGCGCACTTTTCCCCACAAGACTCGATCGCCTCCCTTGAAGTTCTCGCACTGCCTGGCATTTGAGAACAGGATGACCAAGACATAGTCTTTTGAAAGTATTCCCCCTTAACCCACGGATAGGCTGGTACACCTACTCATTCTACATCTGCTAGCCCATCCCGGAAGGGGTCACACTAACTACTCAACTAAGCCAGAGCCCATATTGGCTTGTGGCTACACACGTAAGCTTCTAGACATGAGAATATGATTGATCTCTTTGAGCCTAGGCGGCCGACCACTAGTGGTGCACCACCATGGATTAACCATGCATGCTCCCACTGTACTTCGCCACCATTCAAACCAAATACCGCCCAGGTAGTTCATTTACAAGTCTTGGCCCTGATTACTACTTTGTCACTCATGTCTCACCATGTTCGCTTCCCAAACCACGTCTACATTTAGCGAGGCAAAAATAAACTTACACGATGGTGACACGGATGTATAGATCAGACCTACCTCAATGAACTACTAGGTAACGGCATAGCCATCTGGCAACAATAAATCCTACCATGCAATCCTACCACAAAAGGACTAAGTGCATAATATAAACATAGGTAATTGGAAGAATGGTCAAATGTGAACTTGCCTGGTAATAGTTGATGAAGATTATATCGCTCTCAGAAATTTACTTAATAGAACTATTCATCACTCTCCAATGATAATCTATATAGTCAAACATTGTATTCACATAAGCAATCATTTCAGAGAACCAAAATAACATGCACAACAAAAAGACTTAGAAAAACCAAATGAAAACAGAACACACTTAACTATCACAAATATTCTAAGTGCAACACAACATAGGCATGGGGTTCAGAATTTGTGATGTGAAGCATAGTGCATACAAGGCATACAAGTAAAACTACTATGTACAGATCCTAAGTGTGTGAAAATTATTGTGACAATGGTCCAAGTGGTAGGGTTTGGCTATGGTGACACGGTGCAAAAAGAATCGGCTTAATCGGAGCTACGGTTTAGGAGATATGGCCATTTGAAGTTCGAATTCAAATCTGAATAATTTCAAATTTGAATCTAACAAAAGTTCACAAAGATGACACTACTGGATAGATCTAATCAATATGAAGAATTTGCCATTGGTTTCATTGAGTTTGGATCTATGATTAAAAAGTTGTGGCTATTCTAAGTTTAGGGGCTAATATGCTAATTCTAGGGACGGAACGGTGAAGAAAGTTATCACGAACAAGTCCTGGCCATGTGGCAGATTTCTATAGGCTGCAAGTTGTTCGCTGTGATGCTTATAGAGCGAACAACCGCTAAATAGGAAAAATAACAACCACGGCTAAATAAAACAAAATAAACCAAGATCGGTTTATCTAAACGGATCGGTTTAATCCAAACCGCGGTTAACCGCGTGGTTTTTTTAAAAAAGAAAAGAAAATGCACGAGGGGCTGGGCGGTGGCTCATCGAGCAACGACGGCGGCGTCAGTGGTTGGGCGGTGGACGGGGCGGCGATCCCGGCGGGCTCAGGTGGCAGGGAAGCAGGCGGCAGGGTCCGATGGGGCGAGGGCGTCTTGTTGGTGGGGTCGGTAGGCGGCGGGGTGCCGGCAACGAGCGAAGGGAGGCGGCGGCGTCCAAAACTCCCGTGAGGGCGCAGTTCGTCGGGCCGGCGTCTCTGGGAGACCTAGGCGGCAAAAAAGATGTCAAACGGGTATGGGACGGCAAGGGAACAAATTTTTGACAAATAGTAGAGGGCTTGGGGGTTCCACCGACGACGAAAACAACGACGGGGAGCTTCAGCTCCGGCGAGATCCAAATGGACGGGGCAGTGTCTGTGAGGAGCGAGGGAGCGAGCAAAGTGGCGGAATCAAACGAGGGGCGTCGGGGGCATTTATAGGCGCAAGGAGGGGTTGCAAAGTCGTGGGGATGATGCTTATCCCGAGAGGGATGCGGCCGGCGGGTTCAGGGCACAGGCACATGCTCTATCTGAACGGGAGGAGCGGGAGGTTGGGGACGACGGGGCGGGGCCCACCTGACAGCGAGAGCAGCGTACATGCGAGAGGGAGAGGAGGAGCGGGCGACTCGTGCATGCGGCGCTGGGGCGCTGGCCTCCTGGCGCTTGCCAGGGCCGGCTTGGTGCATTGGCTGGCTCCTGGGCCGGCTGGCGGGCGCGTGTGCATTCTTTTTTGTTTTAAACTTAAAGAAACAAATGCAAGAAAAGAAAATAAATAAATACTTTACATAGGCATACTATATACCAAAATGTTCAGAAAAATACCCCGAATAAGATGAACTATTTTTCAAGTTTAACTAAATTCCATAAATATCATAAAAGTCAAACAGTGCTACTGTTGCATTTCAAATCAATAAAAATCTTTTTTTAAAAAGCAAAATAATATCAAATTTATTTTCTCCTAATTTTATATTGAAGGGAACCATTTTACCCTTATTTCCATTTATTTATTTTTAGGACAAAATAATTTGAATATAAACCCAAATAACTCCCAATTGGATTTGAATTTGGAATTTCAAACAACTTCAAATGGAAAATGAGTTTCAAATAACTTCAAAGTGACTTCCAAATTATTTCTTTGAAACTTCCAACTCTCTTTCTTCGAATTTGAAGAGGTCATTTTATCTTCCCTCATGAACTCATTGAGTTGCTTAAAGTTTCTAAATTTGAAATATTTCAAATGGAATTTAAATCATTTTCAAATCCTTTTTCATTTATTCAAATGGAAGAAGTCATAATATCTTCACTCTAGGGTTTTGTGATGAATGATTTTGAATTCATGGAGATAATTTTTTTTAAACGCAAGGATGAAAGTTTGGGAAAGTCCTTTTATTCCCTCTCATTCAACTTTCAAAAACTTTCAATTTCCACTCAATTTCACACAATCATTCACACACTAATCAAACAAACAGTCATAATTAATTATTTAATATACCATTCCAAAATTTAGAATTTTGGGATGCTACATTTTACTTGAAACTAGTGGTCTTGTCAACCATCAACACTTGATGATTTTCTTGATTTCTACCTTCGCCGATTTCAGCATCGCGAAGAGCTCGGGAATTGTTTTCATCATCCATTGCATATTATAGTTCATCACGAAGTTCCAGTAACTTGGTGATAGTGACTAGAGAACTCTGTCAATCACTATCTTATTTGGAAGATTAACTCCCACATGATTCAAGCGATTGTAGTACTCAGACATTCTGAGCACATGCTCATTGGTTGAGCTATTCTCCTCCATCTTGTAGGCAAAATACTTGTCAGAGGTCTCATACCTCTCGACTCAGGCATGAGTCTGAAATACCAATTTCAACTCTTGGAAGATATTATATGCTCTTTGGCGTTCAAAACATTTTTGAAGTCCCGGTTCTAAGCTATAAAGTATGGCACACTAAACTGTCAAGTAATAATCATACCGAGCTTGCCAAACGTTCATAACGTCTGCATCTGGTCCTGCAATAGGTCCGTCACCTAGCGGTGCATCAAGGACATAATTCTTCTGTGCAGTAATGAGGATAATCCTCAGATCACGGACCCAGTCTGCAATATTGCTACTATCATGTTTCAACTTGTTTTTCTCTAGGAACATATCAAAAATAAACTGGGAGCTACATCGCAAGCTATTGATCTATAACGTAGATATGCAAATACTATCAGGATTAAGTTCATGACAAATTAAAGTTTAATTAATCATATTATTTAAGAACTCCCACTTAGATAGACATCCCTCTAGTCATCTAGATGATCACGTGATCCATATCAACTAAACCATGTCCGATCATCACGTGAGATGGAGTAGTTTTCAATGGTGAACATCTCTATGTTGATCATATCTACTACATGATTCACGTTCGACCTTTCAGTCTCAGTGTTTTGAGGCCATATCTGCATATGCTAGGCTCGTCAAGTTTAACCCGAGTAATCTGCACGTGCAAAACTGTTTTGCACCCGTTGTGTGTGACAGTAGAGCTCATCACACTCGATCATCATGTGGTGTCTCGGCACGACGAACTGTAGCAACGGTGCATACTCAGGGAAAACACTTATACCTTGAAATTTAGCGAGGGATCATCTTATAATGCTACTGCCGTACTAAGCAAAATAAGATGCATAAAGGATAAACATCACATGCAAACAAAATATGTGACATGATATGGCCATCATCATCTTGTGTCTTTGATCTCCATCTCCAAAGAACCATCATGATCTCCATTGTCACTGGTTTGACACCTTAATCTCCCTCGTAGCATCGTTGTCGCCTCGCCAACTATTGCTTCAACGACTACCGCTACCGCTTAGTGATAAAGTAAAGCAATTACATGGCGATTGCATTTCATACAATAAAGCAACAACCATAGGGCTCCTGCCAGTTGCCTATAACTTTTACAAGACATGATCATCTCATACAACAGTTTATGTTTCATCACGTCTTTACCATATCACATCACAACATGCCCTGCAAAAACAAGTTAGATGTCCTCTACTTTGTCGTTGCAAGTTTTACATGGCTGCTAGGGTCTTCTCGCAAGAACCGTTCTTACCTACGCATCAAAACCACAATGATTTTTCATCAAGTGTGTTGTTTTAACCTTCAACAAGGACCGGCCATAGTCAAACTCGATTCAACTAAAGTTGGAGAAACAGACACCCGCCAGCTGAAGGAAATATGCCCTAGAGGCAATAATAAAGTTTTTATTTTATATTTCCTTATATCATGATAAGAGTTTAGTATCCATGCTAGAATTTTATTAACCAGAAACTTGGTACATGTGTGGATACATAGACAAAACACAGTGTCCCTAGTAAGCCTCTACTAGACTAGCTCGTTAATCAAAGATGGTTAAATTTCCAAACCATAGACATGTGTTGTCATTTGATGAACGAGATCACATCATTAGAGAATGATGTGATGGACAAGACCCATCCGTTAGCTTAGCATTATGATCATTTAGTTTGATTGCTATTGCTTTCTTCATGACTTATACATATTCGTCTGGCTATGAGATTATGCAACTCCCGAATACCGGAGGAACACTTTGTGTGCTATCAAACATCACAACGTAAATGGGTGATTATAAAGATGCTCTACAGGTGTCTCCGAAGGTGTTTGTTGGGTTGTCATAGATCGAGATTAGGATTTGTCACTCCGTGTATCAGAGAGGCATCTCTGGGCCCTCTCGGTAATGCACATCACTATAAGCCTTGCTAGCAATGTGACTAATGAGTTAGTTGCGGGATGATGCATTACGGAACAAGTAAAGAGACTTGCCCATAACGAGACTGAACTAGATATGCTGATACCGACGATCAAATCTTGGGCAAGTAACATACCGATGACAAAGGGAATGACGTATGTTGTTATGCGGTTTGACCGATAAATATCTTTGTAGAATATGAAGGAGCCAATATGAGCATCCAGGTTCTGCTATTGGTTATTGGCCGGAGATGTGTCTCGGTCATGTCTACATAGTTCTCGAACCCGTAGGGTCCGCACGCTTAACGTTTGATGACGATTTATATAATGAGTTATGTGATTTGATGACCGAAGTTTGTTCGGAGTCCCGGATGAGATCACAGACATGATGAGAGTCTCTAAATGGTCGGGAGGTGAAGATTCATATGTTGGAAGGTTATATTCGGACACCGGAATGGTTTCGGGAAGTATCAGATAAGTTTCGGAGTACCGGGGGTTACCGAACCCCCCCGGGAAGTTAATGGGCCACACATGGGCCTTAGTGGAGGAGAGAGGACCGGCCCGGGAGGTGGCGCCCCCCTTGCCAATCCGAATTGGACAAGGAGTGGGTTGGCGCCCCCCTTTCCCTCTCCTACTCCTCCTCTCTTTCCCTCTTTGCTATCCCGAAAAAGGAAAAAGGAGAGGGGAATCCTACTTGGACTAGGGAGTCCTAGTAGGACTCCCCACACCTGGCGCCCCCCTTGGGCCGGCCACCTCTCCTCCCCCCTTTATATATGTGGGAGGGGGGCACCCCAAAGGCACAACAAGTCTTCTCTTAGCCGTGTGTGGTGCCCCCCTCCACAGTTACACACCTCGAACATATCGTCGTAGTGCTTAGGCGAAGCCCTGCACCGGTAGCTTCATCACCGTCGCCACGCCGTTGTGCTGACAGAAATCTCCCTCGTCCTCAACTGGATCAAGAGATCAAGGGACGTCATCGAGCTAAACGTGTGCAGCACGCGGAGGTGCCGTACGTTCGGTGCTTGGATCGGTTGGATCGCGAAGACATTCGACTACATCAACCGCGTTACTAAATGCTTCCGCTTTAGGTCTACGAGGGTACATGGGCACACTCTCCCCTCTCGTTGCTATGCATCACCTAGATAGATCTTGCGTGATTGTAGGATTTTTTTAAAAATACTACATTCCCGTACAGTGGCATCCGAGCCAGGTCTATGCATAGATGTTATATGCACGAGTAGAACACAATGAGTTGTGGGCGATAATAGTCATACTGCTTACTAGCAATGTCTTACTTTGATTCAGCGGTATTGTTGGATGAAGTAGCCTGGACCGACATTACATGACCGCGTTCATGAGACTGGTTCTACCGACGTGCTTCGCACACAGGTGGCTAGCGGGTGTCTTTTTCTTCAACTTTAGTTGAATCGAGTTTGACTACGCCCGATCCTTATTGAAGGTTAAAACAACACACTTGACGAAAAATCGTTGTGGTTTTGATGCGTAGGTAAGAACTGTTCTTGCTAGAAGCCCGTAGCAGCCACGTAAAACTTGCAACAACAAAGTAGAGGACTTCTAACTTGTTTTTGCAGGGCATGTTGTGATGTGATATGGTCAAGACATGATGAGATATAAATTGTTGTATGAGATGATCATGTTTTGTTAAAGTTATCAGCAACTGGCAGGAGCCTTATGGTTGTCTCTTTTTTTCATAAGATGGAAGTGCCATATAATTGCTTTACTTTATCGCTATGCGATAGCAATAGTTGCAAAAGCAATAGTTGGCGAGACGGCCATGTGATGACACATTGATAGAGATCAGGATGATGGAGATCATGGTGTCATGCCAGTGACGATGGAGATCATGACGGTACTTTGGAGATCAAGATCAAAGGCACAAGATGATGATGGCCATATCATGTCACATATTTTGATTGCATGTGATGTTTATCCTTTATGTATCTTATTTTGCTTAGTACGGCGGTAGCATTATAAGATGATCTCTCACTAAATTTCAAGGTACAAGTGTTCTCCCTGAGTATGCACCATTGCTACAGTTCGTCGTCCTGAAACACAACGTGATGATCGGGTGTGATAAGCTCTACGTTCACATAAAATGGGTGCACGCCAGTTTTGCACAAGCAGAATACTCAGGTTAAACTTGATGAGCCTAGCATATGCAGATATGGCCTCGGAACACTGGAGACCGAAAGGTCGAACGTGAATCATATAGTAGATATGATCAACATAGAGATGTTCACCATTGAAGACTACTCCATCTCACGTGATGATCGGACATGGTTTAGTTGATATGGATCACGTGATCATTTAGATGACTCGAGGGATGTCTATCTAAGTGGGAGTTCTTAAGTAATATGATTAATTGAACTTAATTTATCATGAACTTAGTCCTGATAGTTTTTGCATATCTATGTTGTAGATCAATAGCTCGCGTTGTAGCTCCCCTATGTTTTTGATATGTTCCTAGAGAAAACTAAGTTGAAAGATGATAGTAGCAATGATGCGGATAGGGTGCGTGATCCGAGGATTATCCTTGTTGCTGCACAGAAGAATTATGTCCTTGATGCACCGCTAGGTGACTAACCTATTGCAGGAGCAGATGCAGACGTTATGAACGTTTGACAAGCTTGGTATGATGACAACTTGATAGTTTAGTGCACCATGCTTTACGGCTTAGAATCAGGACTTCAAAAACATTCTGAATGCCACAAAGCATATAAGATGTTCCAAGAGTTGAAATTGGTATTTCAGACTCATGCCCATGTCGAGAGGTATGAGACCTCTGACAAGTACTTTGCCTACAAGATGGAGCTGAATGGCTCAGCCAGTGAGCATGTACTCAAAATGTCTGGGTAGTGACAATCGCTTGAATCAAGTGGGAGTTAATCTTCCAGATAAGATAGTGATTGACAGATTTCTCTAGTCATTATCACCAAGCTACTAGAAATTCATGATGAACTATAATATGCAAGGGATGACGAAAACGATTCCCGAGCTCTTCGCGATGCTAAAATTGGCGTAGGTAGAAATCAAGAAAGAGCATCAAGTGTTGATGGTTAACAATACTACTAGTTTCAAGAAAAGGGGCAAAGGAAAAGAAAGGGAACTTCAAGAAAGGATGGCAAGCAAGTTGGCACTCCCGTGAAGAAACCCAAAGCTAGACCTAAGCTTGAAACCGAGTGCTTCTACTTCAAAGGGAATAGTCACTGGAAGCGGAACTACCCCAAATACTTGGCGGATAAGAAGGATGGCAAAGTGAACAAAGGTATATTTGATATATATGTTATTGATGTGTACTTTACTAGTGTTCATAGTAACCCCAGGGTATTTGATACCGATTTAGTTTCTAAAGATTAATAACTCAAAACAAGAGTTACAAAATGAACAGAGACTAGTTAAGGGCGAGGTGACGATGTGTGTTGGAAGTGATTCCAAGGTTGATAAGATCACCATCCCACACTCCCTCTACCTTCGGGATTAGTGTTGAACCTAAATAAATGTTATTTGGTGTTTGCGTTGAGCATGAATATGATTGGATCATGTTTATTGCGATACAGTTATTCATTGAAGTCAGAGAATAATTGTTGTACTGTTTACATGAATAAAACCTTCTATGGTCATACACCCAATGTAAATGGTTTATTGAATCTCGATCGTAGTGATACAAATATTCATAATATTGATGCCAGAAGATGCAAAGTTTATAATGATAGTGCAGCATATTTGTGGCACTGCCGTTTTGATCATATTGGTGTAAAGCGCATGAAGAAACTCATGCAGATGGGCTTTTGGAATCACTTGATTATGAATCATTTGATACTTGCAAACCATGCCTCATGGGAAAGATGACTGCAACTCCGTTCTTCGGAATAATGGAGCGAACCACTGACTTATTGGAAATAATACATACCGATGTATGCGGTCCAATGAGTTTTGAGGATCATGGTGGGTATTGTTATTTTCTGACCTTCACAGATGATTTGAGCAGATATGGGTATATCTACTTAATGAAACACAAGTCTGAAACATTTGAAAAGTTCAAAGAATTTCAGAGTAAAGTGGAGAATCATCGTAACAAGAAAATAAAGTTTCTGTGATCTGATCGCGGAGGCAAATATTTGATTTATGAGTTTGGCCTTCATTTAAAACAATGTGGAATAGTTTCACAACTCACGCCACCGGGAACACCATAGCGTAATGGTGTGTCCATACATCGTAACTGTACTATATTGGATATGGTGCGATCTATGATGTCTCTTACCGATTTACCACTATTGTTTTGGGGATATGCATTAGAGACAGTTGCATTCACGTTAAATAGGGCACCGTCTAAATCCGTTGAGACGACACCGTATGAACTGTGGTTTGGCAAGAGACCTAAGCTGTCGTTTCTTAAAGGGGCCAATTCAATTTTCCCCCTAACTTTGTCCTAAGCTCATCTTTACCCCTAAATAAAAATAGTGCTCAACTATACCCCTCTTCCATTAGATGGCGTTATGGAAATACCCCTCTGCGCCGTTTCCGTCGGGTCAAAGGCCTTTGACCATCTCCGAACCGTTTTCTGGACATTTTTACCCTTAATATGTATGTCACTTAAGGGTGGGACCTGTGAATTGTTTAGAAAAAGCAATTGGGTCCCTGCAACTTTTAAAACAAAAGCAATCAGGCCCCTGTATCATTTTTAGAAAAAGCAATCAGGTCCTTGTAATTTCTTGGAAAAAATCAATCGGGTCCTTGCGGCCATGGCGGCGTCATCCATGGTGGGAGCCGGCCGTGCTGCTGTTGCTTGCGGCCATCGCGGCTTGCCTCGTAGCTGCTTGCACTGCTAGTCGTCGCTGCTACTTAAGCCGCCTGCTACCACTACTGCTTGCTATCGCCCCGCCGCTGTAGCTTTCGCCGCCGTAGCACAGCTGCTTGCCCTGCTGGCCGCTACTTCTTGCGCCGCCGCCGAACTGCTAGGGCTTGCCCCGCTTGCCGCGGTTGCTTGCGTTGCTGCTGGACTGCTGCTGCTTGCCTCGCTGGTCGCTGCTGCTTGCATCGCCGTCGGACTGGTGTTGCTTGTCGTCATGCTGCGGCTGCACCTTGCCCTGACGTCGCGCTGTTGCTGCCTGTTGCTGCTTGCCGCCACTGTTGCCTGCTGCTCTGGCACCGCCCGCTACCGTCGCCGCGCTGCTCCTTGCAAGAGAGCTCACTCGAGGGGACGAGAGAGAGAGAGAGAGAGAGGGCTTGCCAGAGAGATTAAGAGGAGAGAGAGTTTTTCTTTTAGTTGGGTCCCATGTGTAAGTGGTAGAGATGGGAGAGTTTTTTTTTTCTTTTTTACTTTCTTCGGGTAGGTCCCACCTGTAAGTGACTTATGAAGTGAGGGGTACAAATGTCTAGGAAACAGATCATTGACGGTCAAGGTTGTTGACCATACGGAAACGACACAGGAAGGGTTTTCCATAATGCCATATAACGGAAGAGGGGTATAGTTGAGCACTGTTTTTATTTAAGGGTAAAGATGAGGTCGGGACAAAGTTAGGGAAAAAAATGAAAATGTCCCTTATTAAAGTTTGGGGCTGCGATACTTATGTGAAAAAGCTTCAACCTGATAAGTTCGAACCCAAATTGGAGAAATGTGTCTTCATAGGATACCCAAAAGAAACTGTTGGGTACACCTTCTATCACAGATCCGAAGGCGAGATATTCGTTGCTAAGAATGGATCCTTTCTAGAGAAGGAGTTTCTCTCGAAAGAAGTGAGTGGGAGGAAAGTAGAACTTGATGAGGTAGTTGTTCCTTCTCCCGAATTGGAAAATGGTTCATCACAGAAATCAGTTCCAGTGATGCCTACACCAATTAGCGAGGAAGTTAATGATGATGATCATGAAACTTCATATCAAGTTACTACTGAACCTCGTAGGTCAACCAGAGTACGTTACGCACTAGAGTGGTACGATAATCCTGTTCTGGAAGTCATGTTACTACACCATGACGAACCTATGAACTATGAGGAAGCGACGATGAGCTCAGATTCCGCGAAATGGCTTGAGGCCATGAAATCTGAGATGGGATCCATGTATATGAACAAAGTGTGGACTTTGGTGGACTTGCCCAATGATCGGCGAGCCATAAAGAATAAATGGATCTTCAAGAGGAAGATGTACGCTGATGGTAGTGTTACTATCTACAAAGCTCGAATTGTCAAAAAAGGGTTTTGACAAGTTCAAGGTGTTGAACACGATGAGATTTTCTCACTCGTATTAATGCTTAAGTAATCATGTTAGCAATTTCAACATTTTATGAAATCTGGCAAATGGATGTCAAAATTGCATTCCTTAATGGATTTATTAAAGAAGAGTTGTATATGATGCAACCAGAAGGTTTTGTCGATCCTAAAGGTGCTAACAAAGTGTGCAAGCTCCAGTGATCCATCTATGGACTAGTGCAAGCATCTCAGAGTTGGAATATACACTTTGATGAGTTGATCAAAGCATATAGTTTTATACAGACTTTTGGAGAAGTCTGTATTTACAAGAAAGTGAGTGGGAGCACTACAATCTTTCTGATAAGTATATGTGAATGACATATTGTTGATCGGAAATGATGTAGAATTTTCTAGAAAGCATAAAGGAGTGTTTTGAAAGGAGTTTTTTCAAAGGAAGTCCTCGGTGAAGCTGCTTACATATTGAGCATCAAGATCTATAGAGATAGATCAATACGCTTGATAAGATTTTTCAATGAGTACATACCTTGGCAAATTTTTGAAGTAGTTCAAAATGGAACAAGTCAAAGAAAGGAGTTCTTGCCTGTATTGCAAGGTGTAAAGTTGAGTAAGACTCAAAACCCGACCATGGCAGAAAATAGAAAGAGAATGAAAGTCATTCCCTATGCCTCAACCATAGGTTCCATAAAGTATGCTAAGCTATGTACCAGACTTATTGTGTAACTTGCCATGAGTTTGGAAAAGGGGTACAATAGTGATCTAGGAGTAGATCACTTGACATCGGTCAAAATTATCCTTAGAAGACCAAGGAGAAATTTTTCGGTTATGGAGGTGATAAAGAGTTCGTCGTAAAGAGTTACGTCGATGCAAGCTTTGACACCGATCTGGATGACTCTGAGTCTCAATCTGGATACATATTGAAAGTGCGAGAAATTAGCTGGAGTAGCTCCGTGCAGAGCATTGTAGACATAGAAATTTGCAAAATACATACAGATCTGAATGTGGCAGACCTGTTGACTAAACTTCTCTCACAAGCAAACCATGATCACACCTTAGTACTCTTTGGGTGTTAATCACATAGCGATATGGACTAGATTATTGACTCTAGTAAACTCTTTGGGTGTTGATCGCATGGCGATGTGAACTATGTTAATCACATAAAGACGTGAACTATTAGTGTTAAATCACATGGCGATGTGAACTAGATTATTGACTCTAGTGCAAGTGGGAGACTGAAAGAAATATGCCCTAGAGGCAAAATAAAGTTGTTATTTTATATTTCCTTATATCATAATAAATGTTTAGTATCCATGCTAGAATTGTATTAACCGGAAACTTGATACATGTGTGGACACATAGACAAAACACAGTGTCCCTAGTAAGCCTCTACTAGACTAGCTCGTTAATCAAAGATGGTTAAGTTTCCTAACCATGGACATGTTTTGTCATTTGATGAATGAGATCACATCATTAGAGAATGATGTGATGGACAAGACCCATCCGTTAGCTTAGCATTATGATCGTTTAGTTTTATTGCTATTGCTTTCTTCATGACTTATACATAATCCTCTGACTATGAGATTATGCAACTCCCGAATACTGGAGGAACACTTTGTGTGCTATCAAACGTCACAACATAACTAGGTGATTATAAAGATGTTCTACAGGTGTCTCCGAATGTGTTTGTTGGGTTGGCATAGATCGAGATAATGCACATCACTATAAGCCTTGCAAGCAATGTGACTAATGAGTTAGTTGCGGGATGATGCATTACGGAATGAGTAAAGAGACTTGCCGGTAACGAGATTGAACTAGGTATGCTGATACCAATGATCGAATCTCGAGCAAGTAACATACCGATGACAAAGGGAATGACGTATGTTGTTATGCGGTTTGACCGATAAAGATCTTCGTATAATATGTAGGAACCAATATGAGCATCCAGGTTCCGCTATTGGTTATTGACTGGAGATGTGTCTCGGTCATGTCTACATAGTTCTCGAACCCATAGGGTTCCCACACTTAACGTTCGATGACGATTTATATTATGAGTTATGTGATTTAATGACCGAAGTTTGTTCGGAGTCCCTGATGAGATCACGTACATGACGAGGAGTCTCAAAATGGTCGAGAGGTGAAGATTCATATATTATAAGGTTGTATTCGGACACCGTAATGGTTTTGGGAAGTATCGAATAAGTTTCGGAGTACCGGGGGTTACCGGACCCCCCCCCAGGAAGTTAATGGGCCACACATGGACCTTAGTGGAGGAGAGAGGACCGGCCAGGGAGGTGGCGCCCCCCCTTGCCAATCCGAATTGGACAAGGGGTGGGGGTGGCGCCCCCTTTCCCTCTCCTACTCCTCCTCTCTTTCCCTCTTTGCTATTCCGAAAAAGGAAAAAAGGAGAGGGGAATCCTACTTGGACTAGGGAGTCCTAGTACGACTCCTCATACCTGGCGCACCCCCTTGGGCCGGCTACCTCTCCTCCCCCCTTTATATACGTGGGAGGGGGCACCCCAAAGGCACAACAAGTCTTCTCTTAGCCGTGTGCAGTCCCCCCGTCCACAGTTACACATGTCGATCATATCGTCGTTGTGCTTAGGCGAAGCCCTGTGCCAGTAGCTTCATCATCACCGTCGCCATGCCGTTGTGCTGAGAGAACTCTCCCTCGTACTCAACTGAATCAAGAGATCGAGGGACGTCATCGAGCTAAACGTGTGTAGAACGCGGAGGTGCCATACGTTCGGTTCTTGTATCGGTTGGATCGCGAAGACGTTCGACTACATCAACCACATTACTAAATGCTTCTGCTTTCGGTCTACGAGGGTACATGGACACACTCTCCCCTCTCATTGCTATGCATCACCTAGATAGATCTTGCGTGATCGTAGGAATTTTTTTAAACTACTATGTTCCCCTACACCAGCCACTTGTGTGCGAAGCACGTCGGTAGAACCAGTCTCATGAACGCGGTCATGTAATGTCTGTCCGGGCCACTTCATCCAACAATACCGTCGAATCAAAGTAAGACGTTGGCTGTAAGCATTATGACTATTACCGCCCACAACTCTTTGTGTTCTACTCGTGCGTATATCATCTACGTAGAGACCTGGCTCGGATGCCACTGTTGGGGAACGCAGTATTTCAAAAAAATTCCTATGATCATGCAAGATCTATCTAGGAGATGCATAGCAACGAGACGGGAGAGTGTGTCCACATACCCTCGTAGACCGAAAGCAGAAGCGTTTAGTAACACGGTTAATGTAGTCGAACATCTTCATGATTCAACTGATCCAAGTACCAAATGCACGACAGCTCCGTGTTCAGCACACGTTCAGCATGATGATGTCCCTTGAGCTCTTGATCTAGTTGAGGACGAGGGAAAGTTCCATCAGCACGACGGTGTGGCGACGGTGAGGATCAAGTAACCGGCGCAGGGCTTCATCTAAGCACTACGACGATATGATCGAGGTGTGAAACTATGGAGGGGGGCACCGCACACGGCTAAGAGATTGTCTGTTGTGCTTTGGGGTTCCCCCTGCCCACGTATAGAAAGGAGGGGGGAGGAGGATGCTGGCCTAGGAGGATGTGCGCCGGGGGGGGGGGGTCCTACTTGGACTCCTAGTCCAAGTAGGATTCGGCCACCCTTTTCCTTTCTTCCACTGCAGGGAAAGGAAGGAGAGGAGTAGGAGAAGGAAGGAGGGGGCCGCGCCATCACCCCTTATCCAATTCGGTTTGGGCAGGGGGGGAGGTGCGCGCCACCTCGTGGCCCTTCTTCCCTCTCTCTACTAAAGCCCACTAATGCCCATTAACTTTCCCGGGGGTTCCGGTAACCCCTCGATACTCCTCGAGAAATACCCGGATCACTCGGAACCATTCCGACGTCCGAATATGACCTTCCAATATATGAATCTTTACCTCTTGACTATATCGACACTCCTCGTCGTGTCTGTGATCTTATCCGGGACTCCGAACAAAGTTTGGTCATCAAATCACATAACTCATAATACAAATCGTCATCGAACGTTAAGCGTGCGGACCCTACGGGTTCGAGAACTATGTAGACATGACTGAGACACATCTCCGGTCAATAACCAATAGCAGAACCTATATGCTCATATTAGTTCCTATATATTCTACGAAGATCTTTATCGGTCAAACCGCATAACAACATACGTCATTCCATTTGTCATCGGTATGTTACTAGCCCGAGATTCGATCGTCGGTATCACATACCTAGTTCAATCTCGTTACCGGCAAGTCTCTTTACTTGTTCTGTAATGCAACATCCTGCAACTAACTCATTAGTCACATTGCTTGCAAGGCTTATAGTGATGTGCATTACTGAGAGGGCCTATAGATACCTCTCCGATACTCGGAGTGACAAATCCTAATCTTGATCTATGCCAAACCAACAAACACCTTCGGAGACACCTTTAGAGCACCTTTATAATCACCCATTTATGTTGTGACGTTTGATAGCACACAAGGTGTTCCTCCGGTATTCGGGAGTTGCATAATCTCATAGTCAGAGGAATATGTATAAGTCATGAAGAAAGCAATAGCAATAAAACTGAACGATCATTATGCTAAGCTAACAGATGGGTCTTGTCCATCACATCATTCTCTAATGATGTGATCCCATTCATCAAATGAGAACACATGTCTATGGTCAAGAAACATAATCATCTTTGATCAACGAGTTAGTCAAGTAGAGGCATACTAGGGACACTATGTTTTGTCTATGTATTCACACATGTACTAAGTTTTCGGTTAATACAATTCTAGCATGAATAATAAACATTTATCATGATATAAGGAAATATAAATAACAACTTTATTATTGCCTCTAGGGCATATTTCCTTCAAGCCTCCCCTCCTCATATATATAGGTGGGAGGGAGGGAGGAGCAACCATAGGAGGCGCCCAAGTAGGAGGAATCCTACTTGGAGCCCTCTCAAGCCGCGTGCCCCCGGTGCCATATATAACCGAGGTGGAAGGAAAGAGGGGGGGGGGAGAGGGAAGGAAGTAGGAATCCTAATCCACACTTTCCTTGCCCTCCCCTCTTTACTTCTCCTCCTCAGAGGGCTGGCCTCTATAGGGGTGCATCAGGGCTGGTGTGTTCCCTCACATGGCCCATAAGGCCCATATATTTGCCGGCGGTGTCCGAAACTCCTTTCCGGTGACCCGATAAGTACCCGATACCCTCCAGAACACTTCCGGTGTCCGAATACCATTTTGCTACATATAAATATTTACCTCTCGACCATTTAGAGACTCGTAATCATGTCCGTGATCTCATCCGGGACTCCGAACAACATTCGGTCACCAAATCATATAACTCATATAATACTGAATCGTCATCGAATGTGAAGCGTGTGGACCCTACGGGTTCAAGAACTATGTAGACATGACCGAGATACCTCTCCGGTCAATAACCAATAGCGGAATCTGGATGCTCATATTGGCTCCTACATATTCTACGAAGATCTTTATCGGTCGAACCGTTATGACAACATACATAATTCTCTTTGTCAATCGGTATGTTATTTGTCCGAGGTTCGATCGTCGGTATCTTCCTACCTAGTTCAATCTCGTTACCGGCAAGTCTCTTTACTCGTTCCATAATAAATCACCTCATGACTATCTCCTTAGTCATTTGCTTGCAAGCTTATGGTGTGTATTACCGAGAGGGCCCAGAGATACCTCTCCGGTAATTGGAGTGACAAATCCTAATCTCGATTCATGCCAACCCAACAAAACTACTTCGGAGATACGTTTAGAGCATCTTTATAATCACCCAGTTATGTTGTGATGTTTGATAGAACACAAGGCATTCCTCCGGTATCCGGGAGTGGCATGATCTCATGTCATAGGAATATGTATTTGACATACATGAAAGTAGTATCAATAAACTATATGATCAAATGCTAAGCTAACGGGTGGGTCATGTCCATCACATCATTCTCCTAATGATGTGATCCCATCATCAAATGACAACACATGTCCATGGTTAGGAAACCTTAACCATGTTTGATCAACGAGCTAGTCTAGTAGAGGCATACTAGGGACACGATATTTTTTTTATGAATTCACACATGTATTTAAGTTTCCGATCAATACAATTCTAGCATGAATAATAAACCTTTATCATGAATAAGGAAATATAAAATAAAAAATTTATCATTGCCTCTAGGGCATATTTCCTTCAGTCTCCCACTTGCACTAGAGTCAATAATCTAGTTCACATCGCCATGTGATTTAACACCAATAGTTTACATCGTCATGTGATTAACACCCATAGTTCACATCGCCATGTGACCAAACACCCAAAGAGTTTACTAGAGCCAATAATCTAGTTCACATCGCCATGTGATTAACACCAAAGAGTATTAAGGTGTGATCATGTTTTGCTTGTGAGAGAAGTTTAGTCAACGGGTCTGCCACATTCAGATCCGTATGTATTTTGCAAAATTTCTATGTCTACAATGCTCTGCATGGAACTACTCTAACTAATTGATCCCACTTTCAATATGTATCCAGATTGAGACTTAGAGTCATATGGATTAGTGTCAAAGCTTGCATCAATGTAACCCTTTACGACGAACTCTTTATCACCTCCATAACCGAGAAACATTTCCTTAGTCCTCTTAAGGATAATTTTGACCGCTGTCCAGTGATCCACTCCTGGATCACTCTTGTACCCCTTTGCCATATACGTGGCAAGTCACACTTTTGGTCTGGTACATAGCATGGCATGCTTTATAGAACCTATGGCTGAGGCATAGGGAATGAGTTTCATTCTTTTTTTCTGTCGTGGTTAGGCTTTGAGTCTTACTCAACTTAATACCTTATAACTCAGGGAAGAACTCCTTCTTTGACTGATCCATTTTGAACTCCTTCAAAATCTTATCAAGGTGTATACTTATCGAAAGTCTTATCAAGCGACTTGATCTATCTCTATAGATCTTGATGCCCAATATGTAAGCAGCTTCACCGAGGTCTTTCATTGAAAAATTCTTATTCAAGTACCCTTTTATGCTACCCAGAAATTCTACATCATTTCCAATCAACAATATGTCACCCACATATAATATTAGAAATGCTACAGAGCTCCCACTCACTTTCTTGTAAATACATGCTTCACTATAAGTCTGTATAAAACCATATGCTTTGATCATCTCATCAAAGCATATATTCCAACTCTGAGATGCTTGCACCAGTCCAAAGATGGATCGCTGGAGCTTGCACACTTTGTTAGCACCTTTAGGATCGACAAAACCTTCTGGTTGCATCATATACAACTCTTCTTTAAGAAATCCATTAAGGAATGCAGTTTTGACGTCCATTTGCCAGATTTCATAATTATAAAATGCGGCAATTGCTAACATGATTCAGACAGACTTTAAGCATCGTTATGGGTGAGAAAGTCTCATCATAGTCAACTCCTTGAATTTGTCGAAAACCTTTCGCGACAAGTCGAGCTTTGTACACAGTAACATTACCATCAGCGTCAGTCTTCTTCTTGAAGATCCATTTATTCTCTACGGCTTGCCGATCAACGGGCAAGTCCACCAAAGTCCACGCTTTGTTCTCATACATGGATCCTATCTCAGATTTCATGGCCTCAAGCCATTTGTTGGAATCTGGGCTCATCATAGCTTCTTCATAGTTTGTAGGTTCGCCTTGGTCAAATAACATGACTTCCAGAACAGGATTATAGTACCACTCTGGTGCGGATCGTGCTCTGGTTGACCTACTAGGTTCAGTAGTAAGTTGATCTGAAGTTTTATGATCATCATCATTAGCTTCCTCTCTAGTTGGTGTAGGCATCACGGTAACAGATTTATCTAATGTGGTACTTCCCAAATTGAGAGAAGGTACAATTACCTCATCAAGTTCTACTTTCCTCCCACTCACTTCTTTCGAGAGAAACTCCTTCTCTACAAAGGTTCCATTCTTGGCAACAAAAATCTTGCCTTCGGATCTGTGGTAGAAGGTGTACCCAATTGTTTCCTTAGGGTATCCTATGAAGATGCACTACTCCGATTTGGGTTCGAGCTTATCAGGCTAAAGACTTTTGACATAAGTGTCGCAACCCCAAACTTTAAGAAACGACAGCTTAGGTTTCTTGCCAAACCATAGTTCATACGGTGTTGTCTTAGCGTATTTAGATGGTGCCCTATTTAACATGAGTGCGGCTGTCTCTAATGCATAACCCCAAAACGATAGTGGTAAATCGGTAAGAGACATCATAAATCGCAATGTATCTAATAAAGCACGATTACGACGTCCGGACACACCATTATGTTGTGGTGTTCTAGGTGGCGTTAGTTGTGGAACTATTCCACATTGTTTTAAATGAAGGCCGCCAAACTCGTAACTCAAATATTCGCCTCTGTGATCAGATCATAGAAACTTTATTTTCTTGTTACGACGATTCTCCACTTCACTCTGAAATTCTTTGAACTTTTCAAATGTTTTAGACTTGTGTTTCATTAGGTAGATATACCCATATCTGCTCAAATCATTTGTGAAGGTCAGAAAATAACAATACCCGACGCGAGCCTCAACACTCATCTGACTGCATACATTGGTATGTATTATTTGTTGGGGAACGTAGCATGCAATTTCAAAAAAAATCCTACGATCACGCAAGATCTATCTAGGTGATGCATAGCAATGAGAGGGGGAGAGTGTGTCCATGTACCCTCGTAGACCGAAAGCGGAAGCGTTAGTTTAACGCGGTTGATGTAGTCGAACGTCTTCATGATCCAACCGATCTAGTACCGAACGTACGGCACCTCTGAGTTCAGCACATGTTCAGCTCGATGATGTCCCTCAAACTCTTGATCCAGTAGAGTGTCAAGGGAGATTTCCGTCAGCACAACGGCATGGTGACGGTGATGGTGATGTGATCCACGCAGGATTTCGCCTAAGCACTACGATGCTATGACCGAAGGAGTAAACTGTGGAGGGGGCACCGCACACGGCTAAGAGAACAATTGATGTGCTTTGGGGTGCCCCACTGGCCCCGTATATAAAGGAGGAGGGGAGGAGGCCAGCCACCAGGGGCATGCCAAGGAGAGGGGAGTCCTACTAGGACTTCAGTTCTAGTAGGATTCGGCCCGCCCTTTTTTTCCTTTCTACCGGAGGAGGAAAAGGGGAAGGAGAGGGAGTAGGAGAAGGAAAGGGGATGGCGCCCCCTTCCCTAGTCCAATTCGGCCTCCTCCCTTGTGGGGGCACACCAGCCCCTTGTGGGCTGGTTAGCCTCCCTCCTATGGCCCATATGGCCCATATCTTTCCCCGGGGGGTTCCGGTAACCCCTCCGGTACTCTGGTATGTACCTGATACACTCCGAGACCCTTCCGGTGTCCGAATACTACCTTCCAATATATAAATCTTTACCTCTCGACCATTTCGAGACTCCTCGTCATATCTGTGATTTCATCCGGGACTCCGAACAATCTTTGGTCACCAAAACACATAACTCATAATACAAATCGTCATCGAACATTAAGCATGCGGACCCTACGGGTTCGAGAACTATGTAGACATGACCGAGACACATCTCCGATCAATAACCAATAGCGGAACCTAGATGCTCATATTGGTTCCTACATATTCTACGAAGATCTTTATCGGTCAAACCGCAATGACAACATACATCATTCCCTTTGTCATCGGTATGTTCCTTGCCCGAGATTCGATCGTCAGTATTCGCATACCTAGTTCAATCTCGTTATCGGCAAGTCTCTTTACTCGTTCCATAATGCATCATCCTGCAACTAACTCATTACTCACATTGCTTGTAAAGCTTATAGTGATGTGCATTACTGAGAGGGCCTAGAGATACCTCTCCGATACTCGGAGTGACAAATCCTAATCTTGATCTATGCCAACCCAACAAACACCTTCGGAGACACCTGTAGAGCACCTTTATAATCACCCATTTACGTTGTGACGTTTGATAGCACACAAGGTGTTCCTCCGGTATTCGGGAGTTGCATAATCTCATAGTCAGAGGAATATGTATAAGTCATGAAGAAAGCAATAGCAATAAAACTGAACGGTCAACATGCTAAGCTAACGGATGGGTCTTGTCCATCACATCATTCTCCTAATGATGTGATCCCATTCATCAAATGACAACACATGTCTATGGTCAGGAAACTTAACCATCTTTGATTAACGAGCTAGTCAAGTAGAGTCATACTAGGGACACTTTGCTTTGTCTATGTATTCACACATGTATCAAGTTTTAGGTTAATACAATTCTAGCATGAATACTAAACATTTATCATGATATAAGGAAATATAAATAACATCTTTATTATTTCCTATAGGGCATATTTCCTTCATTATTTCCAATAAGTCATTAGCTCGCTCCATTGTTCTGGAGAACGAAGTTTTAGTCATCTTGCCCATGAGGCATGGTTCGCAAGTATAAAATGATTCATAATAAAGTGATTCCAAAAGCCCATGTGCATGGAGTTTCTTCATGCGCTTTACACCAATATGACCTAAACGGCAGTGCCACAAGTATGTTGCACTATCATTTTCAACTTTGCATCTTTTGGCATCAATATTATGAATATGTGTATCACTACGATCCAGATTTAATAAACCATTTATATTGAGTGTATGACCATAAAAGGTTTTATTCATGTAAACATAATAACAATTATTCTTTGACTTAAATGAATAATCGTATTGCAATAAACATGATCCAATCATATTCATGCCCAACACAAACACCAAATAACATTTACTATAGGTTCTACACTAATCCCGAAGGTAAAGGGAGTGTGCGATGGTGATCTTATCAACCTTGGAATCACTTCCAACATACATCGTCACCTCACCCTTAACTAGTATCTGTTCATTTTGCAACTCCTGTTTTGAGTTACAAATCTTAGCAACTGAACCGTATCAAATACCCAACGGCTACTATGAACACTAGTAAAGTACACATCAATAACATGTATATCAAACATACCTTTGTTCACTTTGCCATCCTTCTTATCCGCCAAGTATTTGGGGTAGTTCCGCTTCCAGTGACCCTTCCCTTTGCAGCAGAAGCACTCAGTTTCAAGCTTATTAGGTTTAGCTTTGGGCTTCTTCATGGGAGTGGAAAATTGCTTGTCATTCTTCTTGAAGTTCCCTTTCTTTTCCTTTGCCCTTTTTCTTGAAACTAGTGGTCTTGTTAACCATCAACACTTTAATGCTCTTTCTTGATTTCTACCTTCGCCGATTTCAGCATCATGAAGAGCTGAGGAATCTTTTACTTTATCCCTTGCACATTATAGTTCATCACGAAGTTCTAATAGCTTGGTGATAGTGACTAGAGAACTCTGTCAATCACTATCTTATCTGGAAGATTAACTCGCACTTGATTCAAGTGATTGTAGTACCCAGGCATTCTGAGCACATGCTCACTTGTTGAGATATTCTCCTCTATCTTCTAGGCAAAGTACTTGTCAGAGGTCTCATACCTCTCGACATGGTCATGAGTCTGAAATACCAATTTCAACTCTTGGAACATCTCATATGCTCTGTGGCGTTCAATACATTTTTGAAGTCCCGGTTCTAAGCCGTAAAGCATGGCGCACTGAACTATCAAGTAGTCATCATACCGAGCTTGTCAAACGTTCATAACGTCTGCATCTGCTCCTGCAATAGGTCTGTCACCTAGCGGTGCATCAAGGACATAATTCTTCTGTGCAGCAATGAGGATAATCCTCAGATCACGGACCCAGTCTGCATCATTGCTACTATGATCTTTCAACTTCACTCTAGGAACATATCAAAAAAATATAGGAGCTATACCGTGAGCTATTTATCTACAACATAGATATGCAAAAACTATCAGGACTAAGTTCATGATAAATTAAGTTCAGTTAATCATATTACTTAATAACTCCCACTTAGATAGACATCCCTCAAGTCATCTAAATGATACGTGATCCAAATCAACTAAACCATGTCCGATCATCACGTGATATGGGGTAGTCATCAACGGTGAACATCTCTATGTTGATCATATCTACTATATGATTCACATTCGACCTTTCGGTCTCCAGTGTTCCGAGGCCATCTTTATACATGCCAGGCTTGTCAAGTTTAACCCAAGTAATCCGCATGTGCAAAACTGTCTTACACCCGTTGTATGTGAACGTAGAGCCTATCACACCCGATCATCACGTGGTGTCTCAGCACGATGAACTGTCGCAACGGTGCATACTCAGGGAGAACACTTATACCTTGAAATTTTAGTTAAGGGATCATCTTATAATGCTATCGCCGTACTAAGCAAAATGAGTTGCATAAAATATAAACATCACATGCAATCAAAATATGTGACACGATATGGCCATCATCATGTTGTGCCTTTGATTTTCATCTCCAAGGCATCGTCATGATCTCCATCGTCACCGGCTTGACACCTTGATATCCATCGTAGCGTCCTGGTCATCTCGCCAACTATTGCGTCTACAACTATCGCTAACGCATAGTGATAAAGTAAAGAAATTACATGGCGTTTACATTTCATACAATAAAGAGACACCCATAAGGCTCCTGCCGGTTGCCAGTGACTTTTACAACACATGATCATCTCATACAATAACGTATATCACATCATGTCTTGACCATATCACATCACAACATGCCCTACAAAAACTAGTTAGACGTCCTCTACTTTGTTGTTGCAAGTTTTACGTGGCTGCTACGGGTGAGGGAGTCCTGGATTAGGGGGTGTCCGGATAGCCGGACTCTTGGACTATGAAGATACAAGATTGAAGACTTCGTCCCGTGTCTAGATGGGACTTTCCTTGGCGTGGAAGGCAAGCTTGGCAATACGGATATGTAGATCTCCTCCCATTGTAACCGACTCTGTGTAACCCTAGCCCTCTCTGGTGTCTATATAAACCGGAGGGTTTTAGTCCATAGGACGAAAAAACAATCATACCATAGGCTAGCTTCTAGGGTTTAGCCTCTTTGATCTCGTGGTAGATCTACTCTTGTACTACCCATATCATCAATATTAATCAAGCAGGAGTAGGGTTTTACCTCCATCGAGAGGGCCCGAACCTGGGTAAAAACATTGTGTCCCTTGTCTCCTGTTACCATCTGCCTAGACGCACAGTTCGGGACCCCCTACCCGAGATCCGCTGGTTTTGACACCGACATTGGTGCTTTCATTGAGAGTTCCGCTGTGTCGTCGCCATCAGGAAGGATGCCTCATCCCGTCTTTAAAGACGACACTGTTGCTAAGGGAGCTTTGGTTGTCGGCCAAACTCTCTGGCTAGGTGGTTTTCTTATGACCGCCTGTTCGGCCGCTACGCCGACGATGACTTCTCGGGTCATCAAAAGTAATCTTCACGTCAACTCCGAACTCGCCGAGAAGTTAGAACCAATGGAGCTTTCTTCCCTAAACGAGCTCTTGTATCGCATCGCCGCCCTGGGAGTCGCTACAGACTACGATCAGATTGAGCCTAAATCCGATCTGAGAGAGATCAACTCTCCCCAGGTCACCCATCACATTGCAGTGGTGGAGGAACAATGCGGCGACCCTTCATCTATCTTAAAGACTAGCTATGTCCGGATTCCCGATCCCTCCAAGACGGATACCCGCGGAGGGGAGGACGTCACTCAAGACCTGAACCTAGAGTCAGGCAGCGGGCTAGATTCAGTGGAAAACATCCAAGAATCCAAACTTTCGAGTTCGGAAACTCCTTGGCCCCTGAGTCTCAGATTGGGTGAGGTTTCGGATTCAATTTCACCCACCCACCCAAACATAAGTGATCTATCCCAAATTAGGCAAGAGCCCAAAGAAACAGTACACCATTACTGGGGCCAGATTCCTCCTGGTCATGAACAGGATAAAGGACTGCCGCGAGGAAGACGCAATTTCATTCTTCTGCAATAATTGCATGGACAAGGGAATCCTCAACGCCATAAGTCGCCGTGAAATTACACGCTTTTCCGACTTGGCATCCATAGTACAAAAGTACTGTGCGATGGAAAGTGCCTGGAAAACCGAAATAAAATTTTGGGACAATCCGACCCTGAATACAAACCCAGTCCGAAATAAAAGGGTGCATTATCGCCAGACACCCGGGTTAAACACCAAAAAGCAAAAACCCTCTACAGGGCATGGAACCGTACTGAAGGGATGGCTCAAGGGACCTTGTAAAATTCACAGTGCAGAGGGCGCCACACCAACTCATAGCCTTAGAGCATGTTGGATACTTCGGCAAGTGGCCAAAAGTGGCGAAGATCTTCTAACCCTAGAAGCCACAGAGCACCAACCCAGGGATACCGGTACGGTATTAACAGTCTTCGAGACTTCCGCATCAAATAATATGCGAAAACGAACACTCCGCAGCCTTGCTGAAGTCTACCACGTGGCAACAATAAACCCATGGAGTGACACGGCTATTACTTTTAATGCCAGTGACGAACCTAAATTCCGAACAGCCCGAGCACTAGCCGCATTGGTCCTCAGTCCAATAGTGGATGGCTTTCGACTCACCAAGGTACTCATGGACGGTGGCAACGGATTGAACCTCATTTGTGAGGAAACCCTTCGAAAAATGGAAATAGACTGGAACCGCATTGAGCGAAGCAGCACAACCTTTAGAGGAATAATCCCCAGTTGGGAAGCGCGCTGTACAGGAAAAATCACACTAGATGTGGTGTTCGGCATGCGGGATAATTACAGGTCCGAAGAGGTCACGTTCCAAGTGGCCCCGTTCAGTAGCGGATACCATGCTCTATTAGGGTGGGAGGCGTTTACAATCTTCCAAGCCATACCCCATTACGGGTACATGAAGCTCAAAATGCCTGGGCCCAACGGAATCATCACTCTTGCTAGTGATCTGGACATAGCACTCCGCGCCGAAAGTAAGACAGCCGCACCGGCCCTCGAGGCACTATCCGAAGCTCTAGCGGCCGAGGAACTGACTGCGCTGCGCTCCACGATGAATAGGGACGACGTGATACTCGATAAAAGATCCAAGTCCACCGCCTTTAAACCGGCGGACGAAATAGTCAAATTCCAAGTCCATCCAACGGACCCTACAAAAACAGCTTCCATCGATGCACAATTAAACCCTGATGTCGATGCCGCACTACGAGAGTTCCTACGCGAGAACTGGGACATTTTTGCCTGGCACCCTTCAGACATGCCAGGAATCCCATGCAGGCTGGCCGAGCACAGCCTAAATATCCTAAAAGGATTCAAGCCAGTCAAGCAGGCTCTTCAGCGTTTCTCCGAACCTAAGAGACAAGCCATGGGAGAGGAACTAGCCAAGCTATTGGAGGCCAGATTCATCAGAGACATAAAACATCCGGACTAGCTAGCAAACCTGGTGATGGTACCAAAGAAGGACAAATCCTAGCGCTTGTGCGTCGATTTTAAGGACCTCAACAAGGCTTGCCCAAAGGATCCCTTCCCCCTCCCCCGCATCGATCAAATCATCGACGCTACCGTAGGACACGATTCATTGTGTTTCCTCGACGCATACTCCAGCTACCATCAAATTAAGATGGCAGAGCCAGATCAAGCCGCAACGGCATTCATCACACCATACGGCCCATTCTGCTTCAACCCAATGCCCTTCGGGCTCAAAAACGCTGGCGCAACATATCAGCGCATGATTCAGACATGTCTGGCAAACCAGATCGACAAAACAGTGGAGGCATACGTAGATGATGTGGTTGTCAAAACCAAGCATGTCGAATCTCTAGTAGATGACTTGAGGCTCACATTCGATAACCTCCGAACATACGACATCAAGCTCAACCCAGAAAAATGCGTTTTCGGCGTACCAGCCGGAAAGCTCTTGGGCTTCATTGTATCCGGTAGAGGAATTGAAGCAAATCCAGCCAAGATCCGAGCTCTGTCACAATTGGACATCCCAAAGGACCTCAAACAAATACAAAATTGACCGGATGCGTGGCGGCTCTAAGCCGCTTTATCTCCCGCTTGGGAGAAAAGGCATTACCCCTTTATCGCCTCCTTCGGCACACCAAACACTTCAAGTGGACAGATGCCACCACGCCGGACTCGACGAAATAAAAGCCATATTGGCAACAAACCCAGTCCTGGCCGCGCAAAACGTTGGCGAACCAATGCTATTATACATTGCAACAACTCATCAAGTTATAAGCGCAGTGCTCGTCCTCGAACGAGAAACGGACGGACACAAATTCCCCCTTCAAAAGCTGGTTTACTATGTGTCCACTGTCCTTACTCCATGCAAGTCACGGTACCCGCATTATCAAAATATAGTGTACGTGGTATTTATGGCATCCCGGAAGCTGTGACACTACTTTCAAGAGTGTTCGATAACAGTAGCCTCGGAAGTACCACTTAACGATATCATAAACAACCGCGACGCGACGGGCCGGATTGCCAAATGGGCCATTGAGCTCCTCCCATTCGACATAACTTACAAGCCACGACGAGCTATTAAGTCGCAAGTTTTGGCCGACTCCGTCGCCGAATGGACGGAAGCCGAACTCCCTAAAGAGTACGACACATATTCCAACTGGATCATGCACTTCGACGGCTCCAAAATGTTGGCTGGTTTGGGGGCTGGCGTCATTTTGACATCCCCAACAGGAGATACAGTTCAATACGTACTCCAGATAATGTATACGGACTCCAACAACGCAGCCGAATATGAGGCCCTTCTACATGGTCTTCGGATGGCAGTATCCATGGGCATTCAACGCCTAGAGGTGCGCAGGGATTTGAACCTCGCGATATCCCAAATAAATGGAGACTTTGATGCCAAGGATCCGAAAATGGCAGCTTATCACAACGCCGTCCTAAAAATGTCAGCTCGGTTCGAGGGGCTCAAATTTCACCATATAGTCCGGGAAAACAATCAGGCAATAGATGTCCTGGCACGCATCGGCGCAAAACGCGACGTCGTCCCCCCCCCAACATCTTCTTGGAGAGGCTGTTCAAGCCATCCGTAGTATGGGAAGGGGAACCCGGAAATAACAGCCCAGACCCAACCGCACTGCCCGACACCGAACATTTTGACATAATTGGAGGCTCTGCCAACGAAATAACATCTTCAGCCCATGTAATAATGGCAGTCATCGCCCCGTGGATAGAACCATTCCTAGCCTACCTAACTAGGCAGGAACTTCCTGAGGACCAAAACGAGGCACGCTGCATAGTGCGGCGATCTAAAGCCTATAAAGTCCATGAGGGAGAGCTTTATAAGAAAAGCACCACCGGAGTCCTTCAAAGGTGCATCTCCGAAGAGGAAGGGCGGAATCTTCTGGCGGAAATTCATGCCAGACTCGGCGGTCACCACGCTGCAGCTCGGGCCCTTGTAAGCAAGGCCTTCCGTACAGGCTTTTATTGGCCGGCGGCCCAGGCAGACGCTCAGGACTTAGTCCGACGTTGCGTTGGTTGCCAGCTTTTTGCAAACCAAAGCCATATGCCACCCACCGCCCTCCATACTATCCCCATCACCTGGCCCTTCACGGTCTGGGGGCTTGACATGGTTGGACCCCTTAAAGGAGGAACCCACAAGCAAAAATACTTACTGGTCATGGTGGATAAGTTCACCAAATGGATAGAAGCCAAGCCTGTTAAGACGGCCGAATCCGGACCGGTGATAGACTTCATATCCGGGGTCGTACACCGTTACGGCGTCCCCCACAACATCATCACTGATAACGGCACGAACTTTACGGCCGACGAGGTAAAACTCTGGTGCAAAAACATGGGCATCAAGCTCGATTATGCTTCAGTCTATCACCCACAAACTAACGGTCAGGTCGAGCGAGCAAATGGTCTTATCATGAGCGGCATCAAACCCAGATTAGTGCGGTCCCTCAAGGAATCTAACACGCATTGGGTAGAGGAGCTCAACTCCGTACTCTGGGGGCTGCGGACCACGCCGAATCGCACTACCGGATACACACAATTCTTTATGGTATACGGCGCAGAGGCGGTTCTTCCCTGCGACATAATTCATGACTCACATCGAGTGCGCACGTACGAAGAAAGAGAAGCCGAGCTCGATCGGCAAGACAGTTTGGACGCCTTGGAGGAGGAGCGTGACGTGGAAAAAGTCCGTTCCGCATTCTATCAACAGCAGGCTCGAAGATACCAAAGCAGAGAAGTACGGGCCAAAACTTACAATGTTGGTGAGTTAGTTCTACGCCTGCCGGATAAGAAAAAGGACAAACTTAAGCCCAAATGGGAAGGTACCTTCATCATTGACCAAGTCCTGACTGGTGGAGCGTACCGTCTGCGGGATGCATCGGATAATCGACTCGAGCCAAACCCATGGAACGCAGCCCGACTCCGAAGATTCTACGCCTAACGCCGGACTCTGTGTTTGTCTCCTTCCTTTGTCCATTTTTTATACACTACCTGTCTTATATTTTTCTCCTTCTCCCTTTCTTTTCTCTCATAGCCTTTAGATACCCATTCATTCATTGTTTGCACGCAACTGACGCGCTATCTGTGCTCATTATACCTGGGAGCTTCTTTAACAGAAGCTTATTCATATGGGCTTTATGCCCAACACATGTGTTATCCTTCCGCATGTACCCTTTATTCACCATTATATGCATCGATATGACTTAAGTTTTGGCCAAGCTGGGTTGCCTGGCTCTTGTATTTATGCCCTATGTTCCCGTTAATTCGGCTAGGGCATAAGGGGAGCACCTCTGTGATTGTTACTGCTGGGTCAGCCGGATGTGTACCTCAGACTGGGTGAAGCCGAAAGCTAGCATTCTTAAGGGAATATTCGATCGGTGAACTAAAGATGATTTTCACTTATTTACTTATGCGCCCCCATATGTTTTTCTACGTCTCTTCTCGCAGTCCGGACATGCACTTTAGGGCATGCCTCCCAGGGAAAGGAACGCCTAACGGAACTATTCTCCCTGGAAGATGTTTCTTACTAACCATATAATATAACATAACTAGTTGGGCACTTGTCTGTTCAAGCACTAATGACCCCTACGCCTGGTCTCCATGCATGCCCCAGTTCTTACATAACCGAGAGGGTATTCGGATACACTCCGGACCGTCGGGTCCCGAGGTTGAAGCGAAAAGGTCCGCCACGACAAACGATCTACAATCCGGCTAGAAGGCATTATACATGTCACTTTAAATTACATAGTCAATTTGACTGGTTGAATTCCTCTTCAATACCATCCAATAGGCTGTCTAGTATACAGTCCTGTTGGGAATACTTTGCGGCCAATTCTACTTGGCCGTACTCTAAGCTCACAGGGATCTCCTTCCCATCGGGCCCCACAGGTCCAACCTTGGCCATGTGGTTTGGGTCAGCCTTCGTGTACCGCGTCTTCACCATGGCCCAGGCTTCCCTGGCACCTTGACGGCAGGCTGATATCTTCCATAATCAAAAGTGCCGCCGCGCTCCCTTCAGCTTCTCCGTAAGATCTCCAAGTCCTTCGGGCACGGAGATGGATGGCCACAAGGCCTGGGCGACGCCTTGCATCACCTGCCGAACTCATTCGTGCAGTTGTGAGAGATCGGGAAGAAGGTCACCCGTAGAACCTGGCATTTCCTTTGCAGGACGACCTGTTAGCATACCTACAGACATAACTCTGTCAGCCAACTTCCTCGCCGAACTCTTTTACAAAGTTTGTTCAAGCACTTACTAAATATGCCGCGTCGAAGCCGCTGATTCTCCTTAACGGAGTCTGACAGTTGGGCACGAATATCCTTTAGTTCCACGCCCAGCTTGGTGTTGGCATCTAGGAGATCATTCTTCTCCTGCCTCACCCTCGTAAGCATGCTCTCACCGGCCTTCAGCTGGCGTAGGAGCTGTTGCTTATCCGGATTTACTCCAGCGTCACCTGCAATTTTATCATCAGATCTGCATATACGCCGCACTTTATATGATACTTATCATTTGAAGGATATATTATTAGAGGGGTTCTCTTTGGGCTCCCCTGCTGCGGCCAGTGCGGCCTGAAGTTGGGCTTTGCACTCTTCCAGCTCCTGGGACAGTTGGGTATTCTTTTCTGTAAGAACCTGCATAACAAATGATCCTTAAATCAGTTATTCTAACTGTTTCAAGTCTCAGGGGCTACTGATATATATATAATCACCAAATTTTCTCACCCGTATGTCTTTTACATACTGCTCCATGGCTCTAGCTAGACCATTTTGAGCGGCACGGAGGTATGCATCTCCCGAGTTGAAGGCATCCAATGCCTCTTGGGAGAAACAAGCGTCATGAAGAACAGTCCGACGACGCCTGTGGTTCATGGCACTTTCCACCTCAGAATTGGTGGTGGACAGTCTATCCGCATCCTCTGTCGGAGGAGCGCCCGACGCACGCCTCGTATTCGTGCCCGCCTCCGAATCCGGCCTTGGAACCTGGCTGGTGGAGGCGCGATTAGTAGCCTCTCCGGATATAGTCCTGCGAGCGCTCTTTTTCCTAAAAAGAAGGCATGGGCGTTAGTATGCCTCTAAGAATAATGTCTTGGAATAAAGACGGCGCGCCGTACCGCTGCGCCGGTGTCTCAATCTAGACTGCGTGTCTTTTCAGCCTACCTGGCCTCGCGGCCCCTTGTTGGCTAGTCGCCACAGGCTCGGCCTTCCGCCTCGAGGACCTCCCTGCAAAACACGATTGTTATACGATAATCAAAAACACGCAAGGACGGATCCCTTTTCAAAGTACTGGGACTTCGGTCTCAGTTACCTATGAGGCTGGAAGTAGCCCAGGGTAATCGGCCGTAATGGCCACCAAGGCATTGTCATTGCTCAATTGGTAAAATACCCCATCGATCAGCTCCACAGATATGTCCGGATCCTCTTGGGAGGCCGGGTCAAGGGACCGTTCCGGGTCCTCGGGTTGTGGAGGAGGGTTGTTTATCTCCCTTACAGCCTGGCGCAGCTCCTGCGTTGAAATTGCTAGACTGAATACTTAACTATGGGAATATGAAACGGATGGGTGAGAAAAAGTGTCCGCTTACCCAGCTTGGAGGATTGTACATAGAAAACCTGCCCCGCGGGTTGACGCGGAGGAATTCCTCCTCTTCTCCCTTGTACAAAGTGGATAAGATCTTTATTAGAGCAGCAACCGATTCCGGCCCTTTACGACCGTAGTGGGTGGCGTCATCCTCCCTGTTGAAATCCCACATGGGGTGGCCTCTATACTGAAGCTGCTGCACCCCCCCCATAATACATGTGGCCATGAACTCGATCATGGTCAATCCGAATCGAGCTAACAAACTTATCCGGCTCATCAGGTAAAGAACGTCCCTGCCATCTTCCTCCTGGGGGCTCTGTGGATGCCAGCTCCGGCGCTTCTTCAAAGGAGCGTTGTCGAACTCAGGGAGGCCGATTCGAATAGGGTCCGGGATAGGGACGTATTCTATATAAAACCATTCTGAAGGCCAGTCTTCGGACGTCTTCTTTTGGGTTCCGGATAGATATCCGGTCTCGGCAATACGCCACACTTCGGCTCCGCCCACTTGATATATTGACCCCTCCTGAGAATGGGGCACAAGGCAGAATAGCTTCTTCCACAGTGCGAAATGAGCCTCACAACCCAAAAACAGCTCGCAAAGGGCTACGAAGCCCGTGATATGCAATATGGAGGCAGGCGTAAGGTTGTGCAACTGGAGGCCGTAGAACTCCAGTAGCCCCCGGAGAAACGGATGAACTGGAAATCCGAGCCCTCTTACCAAATGAGGGATAAGGCATACCCGCTCTCCCTTGGAGGGATTGGGAAGGCTCTCCGCTTGCTCTCCGCCATTATAGGTCGCGAGCCCGGCTCGAACCGGGAGCATGTATGCTGGGGGAAGAAATCCCTTGGTCTGAAGCATCACTAATTTGCTGTGCGGGACAGAACATCTCTCCCAATCTCCAGGCTTGGGGCTAGGGGAGCGAGAGGAGGAGCTGCGTAGACCAGCCATGATGGAATGGATCTCTGTCGGATGCGCTCTGATGAAGGCTTGCCAAGGGAGGATGGTGTGATTTGGATCTGAATCCTCGTCTCTTTAATAGGCAGCTCATTCACATAGCTAGGGGGTAAATGTAAAAACACCCTGGCTCTTCACATTTGCTCGACACGTGGAAAGTGGCCATTATTGGGCGTGGAAGCGAAGGAGCGCAACATTCACAAGAAGCCGGACACTATTTAAACAGGTACACGGAATTTGGAGAGGAACCCGCCTTGCAATGCCGAAGACAATCTGTGCGCCGGACTCATCGTCATTGAAGCCTGGTTCGGGGGCTACTGAGGGAGTCCTGGATTAGGGGGTGTCCAGATAGCCGGACTATAACCTTTGGCCGGACTCTTGGACTATGAAGATACAAGATTGAAGACTTCATCCCGTGTCCGGATGGGACTTTCCTTGGCGTGGAAGGCAAGCTTGGCAATACGGATATGTAGATCTCCTCCCATTGTAACCGACTCTGTGTAACCCTAGCCCTCTCCGGTGTCTATATAAACCGGAGGGTTTTAGTCCATAGGACGAAAAAACAATCATACCATAGGCTAGCTTCTAGGGTTTAGCCTCTTTGATCTCGTGGTAGATCTACTCTTATACTACCCATATCATCAATATTAATCAAGTAGGAGTAGGGTTTTACCTCCATTGAGAGGGCCCGAACCTGGGTAAAAACATTGTGTCCCTTGTCTCCTGTTACCATCCGCCTAGACGCACAGTTTGGGACCCCCTACCCGAGATCCGCTGGTTTTGACACCGACAACGGGCATCTAGCAAGAACCGTTCTTACCTAGGCATCAAAACCACAACGGTGATTTATCAAGTTTGTTGTTTTAACCTTCAACAAGGACCGACCGTAGTAAAATTCGATTCAACTAAAGTAGGAGAAACAGACACCCGCCAGCCACCTTTATGCAAAACTAGTTACATGTCTGTTGGTGGAACAGGTCTCATGAACGTGGTCATGTAAGGTTGGTCGGGCCGCTTCATCCAACAATACCGCCGAATCAAAATAAGACATGGGTGGTAAGCAGTATAACAATCATCGCCCACAAATCTTTGTGTTCTACTCGTGCATATCATGTACGCAAAGACCTGGCTCGGATGCCAGTGTTGAGAAACGTAGCATGCAATTTCAAAAATTGCCTATGCTCACGCAAGATCTATCTAGTAGATGCATAGCAACGATAGGGGGAGAGTGTGTCTATGTACCCTCGTAGACCGAAAGCGGAAGTGTTTGACAACATGGTTGATGTAGTTGAACTTCTTCTAGCTCCGACCAATCAAGTACCAAATGAACGGCACCTCCGAGTTCTACACACGTTCAGCTCGGTGACGTACCTCGCGTTCTTGATCCAGCAAGACGTCAAGGTAGTAGATGAGTTTCGTCAGCACGACGACATGGTGACAGTGATGGTGAAGTGATCCTCGCAGAGCTTCACCTAAGCACTACGAAGATATGACCAAGGGTGTAAACTGTGGAGGGGGTGCTGCACACGGCTAGGCAATTGTCTGTTATGTGCTAGGATCCCCCCTCCTCATATATATAGGTGGGTGGCAGGGAGCAGCAGCCATAGGAGGCGCCCAAGTAGGAGGAATCCTACTTGGAGTCCCTCTCAAGCTGCGTGCCCCCCGTGCCATATATAACCGAGGTGGAAGGAAAGAGGGGGGAGAGGGAAGGATGTAGGAATCCTAATCCACACTTTCCTTGCCCTCCCCTCTTTCCTTCCCCTCCTCATAGGGCTGGCCTCTATAGGGGCGCACCAGGGCTGGTGTGTTCCCTCACTTGGCCCATAAGGCCCGTATATTTGCCGGGGTGCCTGAAACTCCTTTCCAGTGACCCGATAAGTACCCGGTACCCTCCGGAACACTTTCGGTGTCCGAATACCATTGTCATATATATCAATATTTACCTCTCGACCATTTCGAGACTCCTCTTCATGTCCATGATCTCATCCGGGACTCCGAACAACATTCTTTCACCAAATCACAAAACTCATATAATACTAAATCATCATCGAACGTTAAGCGTGCGGACCCTACGGGTTCGAGAACTATGTAGACATGACGGTTGTCGGTGTCAAAACCAGATGATCTTGGGTAGGGGGTCCTGAACTGTGCATCTGAGGATCGAAGGTAACAGGAGGCAAGGGACACGATGTTTACCCAGGTTCGGGCCCTCTTGAGGGAGGTAATACCCTACTTCCTTCTTGATTGACTTTGATGAGTATATGGGTTACAAGAGTTGATCTACCTCGAGATCGTAATGGCTAAACCCTAAATGTCTAGCCTATATGATTATGATTGCCTCTATGGACTAAACCCTCTGGTTTATATAGACACCGGAGGGGCCTAGGGTTGTACAGAGTCAGTTTACGGAGAAAGGAATCTTCACATCCAAACGCCAAGCTTGCCATCCACGTAAAGGAGAGTCCCATCCGGACACGGGGGAAGGCCTTCGACATTGTATCTTCTTGGCCCATCAGTCTGTCCCATATCACATAGCCCGGACGCCCGAGGACCCCCTAATCCAGGACTCCCGCAACCCAGACACCTCTCCGGTCAATAACCAATAGTGGAACCTGGATGCTCATATTGGCTCCTACATATTCTACGAAGATCTTTATCGGTCGAACTATTATGACAACATACGTAATTGCCTTTGGCAATCAGTATGTTACTTGTCCGAGTTTCGATCGTCGGTATCTTCATACCTAGTTCAATCTCATTACCGACAAGTCTCTTTACTCATTCCATAATACATCACCTCGTGACTATCTCCTTAGTCGTTTGCTTGCAAGCTTATGGTGTGTATTACCGAGAGGGCCCGGAGATACCTCTTTGATACTCGGAGTGACAAATCCTAATCTCGATTCATGCCAACCCAACAAAACACCTTCGGAGATACCTGTAGAGCATCTTTATAATCACCCAGTTATGTTGTGACGTTTGATAGCACACAAGGCATTCCTCCGGTATCCGGGAGTTGCATGATCTCATAGTCAAAGGAATATATATTTGACATACATGAAAGCAGTAGAAATAAACTGTACAATCAAATGCTAAGCTAACGGGTGGATCTTGTCCATCACATCATTCTCCTAATGATGTGACCCCGTTATCAAATGACAACAGATGTCCATGGTTAGGAAACATTAACCATCTTTGATCAACGAGCTAGTCTAGTAGAGGCATACTAGGGACACGGTATTTGTTTTTGTATTCACACATGTATTTAAGTTTCTGATCAATGCAATTCTAGCATGAATAATAAACCTTTATCATGAATAAGGGAATATAAATAACAAATTTATTATTGCCTCTAGGGCATATTTCCTTCATGCAACTCCTTGCTCTATCGCCCACCGTTGCGGAGACTATTTTCGGTGGACATGTCAATTATCTTTCCCGTTGCTTTCCGCAAACAAAATATCTCTCCTGTTGCAATGCATGGGCATATGTGCTAGTCTATGACTAAGCCGACTTCATCCGCAACAACACCTTCAAGATGGGTCAAACATTCTTGCATCATCGTCGCTATGCCCGGTCGAAGACGGTCTTAACAAGGATTTCCATCTTCGTTGCCATGACCAGCCAATGAAGACCAACACAACATTAAGTATACGAGTTCTTCAGCAAGATAACGGCGCAAGTTCATCGCTTCTGAGCCCGAGCAATAATGTTTAGGAGAAGAATTTTCACCGGACAAGAAACCATGCTTCAATCAACATCTTCAGGACAATTCATTCAATAATTGCATCCGCTAGTACTCCACGTCTGGCCGAAAAGGCACTAGCAAATTGGTGGGACACCCCCCACTTTAAAACACCCCCACGACTGTCAGCAGATGCTACTTCTTGAGCTTGCATTGGTTTTTCCCTTGAAGAGGAAAGGGTGATGCAACAAAGTAGAGATAAGTATTTCCCTCAGTTAAGAACCAAGGTATCAATCCAGTAGGAGATGAACGCGCAAATCACCAATACCTGCACAGACAAACAAACACTTGCACCGAACATGATAAAGGGGTTGTCAATCCCTTCACGGTCACTTGCAAAAGTGAGATCTAATAGAGATAGATAAATAAAACTAAACAAAAGATAAAATATTTTGGGTTTTTTGGTTTATAGATCTGAAAATAAAAGATTGCAAAATAGTAGATCGAAAACTAATATGATGGAAAATAGACCCGAGGGCCATAGGTTTCACAAGAGGCTTCTCTCTTGAAGGTAAATAATACGATGGGTGAACAAATTACTGTCTAGCAATTGATAGAAAAGCGCAAAGTTATGACGATATCCAAGGCAATGATTATGTAATATAGGCATCACGCCCATGTCAAATAGACCGACTCCTGCCTGCATCTACTACTATTACTCCACACATCGACTGACTCCTACCTGCATCTAGAGTACTAAGTTCATGAAGAACAGAGTAACACTTTAAGTAAGATGACATGATGTAAAGGAATAAACTCAAGCAATATGATGTAAAACCCATCTTTTTATCCTCGATGGCAACAATACAATACGTGCCTCACTACCCCTACTTTGTCACTGGGTGAGGACACCGCAAGATTGAACCCAAAGCTAAGCACTTCTCCCATTGCAAGAAAAACCAATCTACTTTTCCAAACTAAACCGATAGTATGAAGAGAATTACAAAGATATCAAATCATGCATATAAGAGTTCAGAGAAGGTTCAAATAATATTCATAGATAATCTAATCATAAATCCACAATTCATCGGATCTCGACAAACACACCGCAAAAGAAGATTACATCGGATAGATCTCCAAGAACATCGAGGAGAACATTGTGTTGAGAATCAAAGAGAGAGAAGAAGCCATCTAGCTACTAGATATGGACCCGCAGGTCTGAGATAAACTACTCATGCTTCATCGGAAGGGCAATAGAGTTGATGTAGATGCTCTCGGTGATCGAATCCCCCTCCGGCAGGATGCCGGAAAAGGCCCCAAGATGGGATCTCACGGGAATAGAAGGTTGCGGCGGTGGAAAAGTGTTTTCGTGGGTGCTTTTGGAGTCCGGGAATATATGTGAATATATAGGAGGCAGAACTAGGTCAGGGGAGTCACGGGGACCCACAAGGTAGGGGTGCGCCCTCCACCCTTGTGGCCACCTCGTGGCTCTTCTGACTTGATCTCCAAGTCTCCTGGGTGTCTTCTAGTCCAAGAAAAATTAACGCGAAGGTTTTATTCCGTTTGGACTCCGTTTGGTATTCCTTTTCTGCGAAGCTAAAATATAAGGAGAAAAACAAAAACTGGCACTGGGCTCTAGGTTAATAGGTTAGTCCCAAAAATAATATAAAATAGCATATTAATGCATATAAAACATCCAAAACAGATAATATAATAGCATGGAACAATCAAAAATTATAGATATGTTGGAGACGTATCAAGCATCCCCAAGCTTAATTCCTGCTCGTCCTCGAGTAGGTAAATTATAAAAACATAATTTTTTGATGTGGAGTGCTACCTAACATATTTATCCATGTAATTTTCTTTATTGTGGCATGAATGCTTAGATCCATGAGATTCAAAACAAAAGTTCAATATTAACATAAAAAGATAATACTTCAAGCAAACTAACAAGGCAATTATGTCTTCTTGAAATAACATGGCCAAAGAAAGCTATCCCTACAAAATCATATAGTCTGGCTACGCTCCATCTTCATCACACAAAATATTGAAATCATGCACAACCCCAATGACAAGCCAAGCAATTGTTTCATACTTTTAGTGTTCTCAAACCTTTTCAACTTTCATGCAATACATGAGCGTAAGCCATGGACATAGTGTTGGGAACGCAGTATTTCAAAAAAATTTACCTACGATTACACAAGATCTATCTAGGAGATGCATAGCAATGAGCAGGGAAAGTGTGTCTATGCACCCTCGTAGACCAAAAGCGGAAGCGTTTAGTAACGCGGTTGATGTAGTCAAACGTCTTCGCAATCCAACCGATCCAAGTACCGAATGCACGGCACCTCCGCGATCAGCACACGTTCAGCTCGATGACATCCCTCAAACTCTTGATCTAGTTGAGGCCGAGGGAGAGTTCCGTCAGCACGATGGCGTGGTGACGGTGATGATTAAGTTACCGGCGCAGGGCTTCGCCTAAGCACTACGACGATATGACCGAGGTGTGTAACTGTGGAGGGGGGCACCAAACACGGTTAAGAGAAACTTGTGTGTTCTAGGGTGCCCCCTGCCCTCAAATATAAAGGAGGGGAGGGGAGGCCAGCCGGCCCTCCTAGGGCGCGCCAGGAGAGGGGAATCCTACTAGGACTCCAACTCCAAGTAGGTTTCCACCTTAGGAAGAGGGGGAAGAAGGAAGGGAGAGAAGGAAGGGAAGGGAAGGAAAGGGGGGCGCCCCCTTCCCCTAGTCCAATTGCTTGCAAGGCTCTTAGTGATGTGCATTACCGAGAGGGCCCAGAGATACCTCTCCGATACACAGAGTGGCAAATCCTAATCTAGATCTATGCCAACTCAACAAACACCATCGGAGACACCTGTAGAGCATCTTTATAATCACCCAGTTATGTTGTGAGGATTGATAACACACAAGGTGTTCCTCCGGTATTCGGGAGTTGCATAATCTCATAGTCCGAGGAACATGTATAAGTCATGAAGAAACCAACAGCAGAAAAAACTAAACGATCATTATGCGAAGCTAACAAATGGGTCTTGTCCATCACATCATTCTCTAATGATGTGATCCCGTTTATCAAATGACAACACATGTCTATGGTTAGGAAACTTAACCATCTTTGATTAACGAGCTAGTCAAGTAGAGGCATACTAAGGACAATCTGTTTATCTATGTATTCACACATGTACTAAGTTTCCGGTTAATACAATTCTAGCATGAATAATAAACATTTATCATGATATAAGGAAATATAAATAACAACTTATTATTTCCTCTAGGGCATATTTCCTTCAGTCTCCCACTTGCACTAGATTCAATAATTTAGATTGCATAGTAACGATTCTAACACACATGGAGTCTTGGTGCTGATCATGTTTTGCTCGTGAGAGAGGCTTAGTCAACGGGTCTACAACATTCAGATCCGTATGTATCTTGCAAATCTCTATGTCTCCCTCCTTGACTTGATCGCGGATGGAATAGAAGCGTCTCTTGATGTGCTTGGTTCTCTTGTGAAATCTGGATTCCTTTGCCAAGGCAATTGCACCAGTATTGTCACAAAAGATTTTCATTGGACCCGATGCACTAGGTATTACAGCTAGATCGGATATGAACTCCTTCATCTAGACTCATTCATTTGTTGCTTCGGAAGCAGCCATGTACTCCGCTTCACACGTAGACCCCGCCACGACGCTCTGCTTGGAATTACACCAACTGACAGCTCCATCATTCAATATAAATATGTATTTGGTTTGCGACTTAGAGTCATCCAGATCAGTGTCATAGCTTGCATCGAAGTAACCGTTTACGACGAGCTCTTTGTCACCTCCATAAATGAGAAACATATTCTTAGTCCTTTTCAGGTATTTCAGGATGTCTTAACCGTTGTCTAGTGATCCACTCCTGGATTACTTTGGTACCTCCCTGCTAAACTAATAGCAAGGTACACATCAGGTCTGGTACACAACATTGCATACATGATAGAACCTATGGCTGAGGCATAGGGAATGACTTTCATTTTCTCTCTATCTTCTGCAGTGGCCGGGCATTGAGTCTGACTCAACTTCACACCTTGTAACACATGCAAGAAACTTTTCTTTGACTGATCCATTTTGAACTTATTCAAAACTTTATCAAGGTTTGTGCTTTGTGAAAGTCCAATTAAGTGTCTTGATCTATCTCTATAAATCTTGATGTCCAATATATAAGCAGCTTCACCGAGGTCTTTCATTGAAAAAATCTTATTCAAGTATCCTTTTATGCTATTCATAAATTCAACATCATTTCCGATCAACAATATGTCATCCACATATAATATCAGAAATGCTATAGAGCTCCCACTCACTTTCTTGTAAATACAGACTTCTCCAAAAGTCTGTATAAAACCATATGCTTTGATCACACTATCAGAGTGTAAATTCCAACTCTGAGAGGCTTGCACCTGTCCATAAATGGATCGCTGGAGCTTGCACACTTTGTTAGCACCTTTGGATCGAATTTTTTTTCTGGTTGCATCATATACAACTCTTCTTTAAGATATCCATTAAGGAATGCAGTTTTGACATCCATTTGCCAAATTTCATAATCATAAAATGCGGCAATTGCTAACATGATTCGGACAGACTTAAGCATCGCTACGGGTGAGAAGGTCTCATCGTAGTCAACTCCTTGAACTTGTTGAAAACCTTTCGCAACAAGCCGAGATTTGTAGATAGTAACATTACCGTCAACGTCAGTCTTCTTCTTGAAAATCCATTTATTCTCTATTGCTTGCCGATCATCGCGCAAGTCAACCAAAGTCCATACTTTGTTCTCATACATGGATCCCATCTCAGATTTCATGCCCTCAAGCCATTTCGCAGAATCTGGGTTCATCATCGCTTCCTCATAGTTCGTAGGTTCGTCATGGTCAAGTAACATGACCTCCAGAACAGGATTACCATACAACTCTGGTTGACCTACGAGGTTCGCTAGTAACTTGAATAGAAGTTTCATGATCATCATCATTAACTTCCTCACAAATTGGTGTAGGAATCACTAGAACTGATTTCTATGATGAACTACTTTACAATAAGGGAGAAGGTACAATTACCTCATCAAGTTCTACTTTCCTCCCACTCACTTCTTTCGAGAGAAACTCATTCTCTAGAAAGGATCCATTCTTAGCAACGAATATCTAGCCTTCGGATCTGTGATAGAAGGTGTACCCAACAGTCTCCTTTGGGTATCCTATGAAGACACATTTCTCCGATTTGGGTTTGAGCTTATCAGGTTGAAGATTTTTCACATAAGCATCGCAGCCCCAAACTTTAAGAAAAGATAACTTGGGTTTCTTGCCAAACCACAATTCATATGGTGTCGTCTCAACCGATTTCGATGGTGCCCTATTTAACGTGAATGCGGCCGTCTCTAAAGCATAACCCCAAAATGATATCGGTAAATCAATAAGAGACATCATAGATCGCACCATATCTAATAAAATGCGGTTATGACGTTCAGACACACCGTTGCGCTGTGGTGTTCCAGGTGGCGTGATTTTGCAAAACTATTCCACATTGTTTCAAATGAAGACCAAAATCATAACTCAAATATTCACCTCCACTATCAGATTGTAGAAACATTATTTTCTTATTACGATGATTTTCCACTTCACTCTGAAAATCTTTGAACTTTTCAAATGTTTTAGACTTATGTTTCATTAAGTAGATATACCCATATCTGCTTAAATCATCTGTGAAGGTCAGAAAATAACGATACCTACCGCGAGCATCAACACTCATCAGACCGCATACATCAGTATATATTATTTCCAATAAGCCTGTTGCTCGTTCCATTGTTCCGGAGAACGGAGTCTTAGTCATCTTGCCCATGAGGCATGGTTCGCAATCATCAAGTGATTCCAAAAGCCCATCAGCACGGAGTTTCTTCATGCGCTTTACACCAATATGACCTAAATGGCAGTGCCACAAATAAGTTGCACTATCATTATTAAACTTGTATCTTTTGGCTTCAATACTATGAATATGTGTATCACAACTATCGAGATTCAACTAAAATAGACCACTCATCAAGGGTGCATGACCATAAAAAATATTACTCATATAAATAGAACAACCATTATTCTCTGATTTAAATGAATAATCGTCTCGCATCAAACAAGATCCAGATATAATGTTCATGCTTAACGCTGGCACCAAATGACAATTATTCAGGTCTAAAACTAATCCCGAAGGTAGATGTAGAGGTAGCGTGCCGACGACGATCACATCGACTTTGGAACCATTTCCCACGCGCATCGCCACCTCGTCCTTAGCTAATCTTCGTTTAATCCGTAGCCCCTGTTTTGAGTTGCGAATATGAGCAACATAACCAGTATCAAATACCCAGGCACTACTACGAGCATTAGTAAGGTACACATCAATAACATGTATATCAAATATACCTTTCACTTTGCCATCCTTCTTATCCGCCAAATACTTGGGGCAGTTCCGCTTCCAGTGACCAGTCCCTTTGCAGTAGAAGCACTCAGTCTCAGGCTTAGGTCCAGACTTGGGCTTCTTCACTTGAGCAGCAACTTGCTTGCTGTTCTTCTTGAAGTTCCTCTTCTTCCCTTTGCCCTTCTTCTTGAAACTAGTGGTCTTGTTGACCATCAACACTTGATGCTCCTTCTTGATTTCTACCTCCGCAGCATTGCGAAGAGCTCGAGAATTGTCTTATCCATCCCTTGCACATTATAGTTCATGACGAAGCTTTTGTAGCTTGGTGGCAGTGATTAAAGAACTCTGTCAATGACACTATCATTAGGAAGATTAACTCCCAGTTGAGTGAAGTGGTTGTGGTACCCAGACATTCTGAGTATATGTTCACTGACAGAACTATTCTCCTCCATTTTGCAGCTGTAGAACTTATTGGAGACTTCATATCTCTCAATCCGGGCATTCGCTTGAAATATTAACTTCAACTCCTAGAACATCTCATATGCTCCACGACGTTCAAAGCGTCGTTGAAGTCCTGATTCTAAGACGTAAAGCATGGCACACTAAATTATAGAGTAGTCATCAGCTTTGCTCTGCCAGACATTCATAACATCTAGTGTTTCTCCTGCAGTGGGCTTTGCACCTAGCGGTGCTTCCATGACGTAATTCTTCTGTGCAGCAAGGAGGATAATCCTCAGGTTATGGACCCAGTCCGTGTAGTTTCTACCATCATATTTCAACTTAGCTTTCTCTAGGAATGCATTAAAATTCAAAGGAACAGTAGCACATGCCATTTATCTACAACAACATAGACATGCAAAATGCTATCAGGTACTAAGTTCATGATAAATTAAAGTTCAATTAATCATATTACTTAAGTACTCCCACTTAGATAGACATCCCTCTAGTCATCTAAATGATCACGTGATCCATATCAACTAAACCATGTCCGATCATCATGTGAGATGGAGAAGTTTTCAATGGTGAACATCACTGTGTTTGTCATATCTACTATATGATTCATGCTCGACCTTTAGGTCTCAGTGTTCCGAGGCCATATCTTCATATGTTAGGCTCGTCAAGTTTAACCTGAGTATTCTGCTTGTGCAAAACTGGCGTGCACCCATTTTATGTGAACGTAGAGCTTATCACACCCAATCATCACATTGTGTTTCAGGACGACGAACTGTAGCAACAGTGCATACTCAGGGAGAACACTTGTACCTTGAAATTTAGTGAGAGATCATCTTATAATGCTACCGCCGTACTAAGCAAAATAAGATACATAAAGGATAAACTTCACATGCAATCAAAATATGTGACATGATATGGCCATCATCATCTTGTGCCTTTGATCTCCATCTCCAAAGCACCGTCATGATCTCCATCGTCACCGGCTTGACACCTTGATCTCCATCATAGCATCGTTGTCGTCTCGCCAACTATTGCTTCTATGACTATCACTACCGCTTAGTGATAAAGTAAAGCAATTACATGGTGATTGCATTTCATACAATAAAGTGACAACCATAAGGCTCCTGCCAGTTGCCGATAACTTTTACAAAACATGATCATCTCATACAACAATTTATATCTCATCACGTCTTGACCATATCACATCACAACATGCCCTACAAAAACAAGTTAGACGTCCTCTACTTTGTTGTTGCAAGTTTTACATGGCTGCTACGGGCTTCTAGCAAGAACCGTTCTTACCTACACATCAAAACCACAATGATTTTTCGTCAAGTGTGTTGTTTTAACCTTCAACAAGGACCGGGTGTAATCAAACTCGATTCAACTAAAGTTGGAGAAACAGACACCCGCTAGCCACCTATGGGCAAAGCACGTCTGCAGAACCAGTCTCATGAATGCGGTCATGTAATGTCGGTCCGGGCCGCTTCATCCAACAATACCGCCGAATCAAAGTAAGATGTTGCTGGTAAGCAGTATGACTATTATCGCCCACAACTCTTTGTTTTCTACTCGTGCATATAATATCTAGGCATAGACCTGGCTCGGATGCCACTATTGGGGAACACAGTATTTCAAAAAAAATTGCGTACGATCACACAAGATCTATCTAGGATATGCATAGCAACGAGCGGGGAGAGTGTGTCTATGTACCCTTGTAGACCGAAAGCGGAAGCGTTTAGTAATGCGGTTGATGTAGTCGAACGTCTTCATGATCCAACCGATCCAAGTACCGAATGTACGGCACCTCCGCGATCAGCACAGGTTCAGCTCTATGACGTCCCTCGAACTCTTGATCCTGTTGAGCCCGAGGGAGAGTTCCATCAGCAAGAAGACATGGGGACGGTGATGATGAAGTTACCAGCGCATGGCTTCTCCTGAGCACTACGATGATATGACCGAGGTGTGTAACTGTGGAGGGGGGCTCCGCACATGGTTAAGAGAAACTTGTGTGTTCTAGGGTGCCCCTGCCCCCATATATAAAGGAGGGGAGGGGAGGCCGGCCGGTCCTCCTAGGGTGCGCCAAGAGAGGGGAATCCTACTAGGACTCCAACTCCAAGTAGGTTTCCACCTAAGGAAGAGGGGGAAGAAGGAAGGGAGAGAGGGAAGGGAAGGGAAGGAAACAGGGGGGGGGGCTTCCCCTAGTCCAATTCGAACCCAAAGGGGGGGGGGCAGCCCCTTTCGGCCCTACCTCCCTTCCACTAAGGCCCATAGAGGCCAATTAGTTCCCCCGGGGGTTCTGATAACCCTCTGGCACTCTGATAATTATCCAGTACCTCTCGGAACTCATCCGATGTCCGAATAACATCGTCCAATATATTAATGTTTATGTCTCGACCATTTTGAGACTCCTCGTCATGTCCCTGATCTCATCCCGGACTCCGAACAAACTTGTGTCATCAAATCACATAACTCATAATATAAATCATCATCGAACTTTTAAGCGTGCGGACCCTACGGGTTCGAGAACTATGTAGACATGACCGAGACATATCTCTGGTCAGTAACCAATATCGGAACCCGGATGCTCATATTGGCTCCTACATATGCTTCGAAGATCTTTATCAGTCAAACCGCATAACAACACACGTTGTTCCCTTTGTCATCGGTATGTTACTTGCCCAAGGTTTGATCGTCAGTATCATGATACCTATTTCAATCTCGTCACCGGCAAGTCTCTTTACTCGTTCCGTAATGCATCATCCCATTACTAACTCATTAGTCACATTGCTTTCCAGGCTCATAGTGATGTGCATTATCGAGAGGGCCCAAAGATACCTCTCCGATACATGGAGTGACAAATCCTAATCTCGATCTATGCCAACTCAACAAACACCATCGGAGACACTTGTAGAGCATCTTTATAATCACCAAGTTACATTGTGACATTTGATAGCACACAAGGTGTTTCTCCGGTATTTGGGAGTTGCATAATCTCATAGTCTGAGGAACATGTATAAGTCATGAAGAAAGCAATAGCAGAAAAAACTAAACGATCATTATGCTAAGCTAAGGGATGGGTCTTGTCCATCACATCATTATCTAATGATGTGATCCCGTTCATCAAATGAGAACACATGTCTATGGTTAGGAAACTTAACCATCTTTGATTAACGAGCTAGTCAAGTAGAGGCATACTAGGGACACTCTGTTTGTCTATGTATTCACACATGTACTAAGTTTCTGGTTAATACAATTCTAGCATGAATAATAAACATTTATCATGATATAAGGAAATATAAATAACAACTTTATTATTGCCTCTAGGGCATATTTCCTTCACATGGCACTATAGGTGGAATAGAATATGGTGGTTGTGGAGAAGACAAAAGATGAGATAGTATCACATCAACTAGGCATATCAACAGGCTATGGAGATGCCCATCAATAGATATCAATATGAGTGAGTAGAGATTGCCATGCAATGGATACACTAGAGCTATAAGTGTATGAAAGCTCAAAAATAAACTAGTTGGGTGTGCATCTGATGACCCACAAGTATAGGGGATCAATTGTAGCTCTTTTCGGTAAGTAAGAGTGTTGAACCCAATGAGGAGCAGAAGGAAATGACAAGTGGTTTTTAGCAAGGTAATGTCTGCAAGTGCTGAAACTGTAAGTAGCGGAGTAGTTTGATAGCAAGATAATTTGTAACGAGCAAGTGAAAATAGTAGTAACAAAAGTGCAGAAAGGTAGCCCAATCCTTTTGAGGCAAAGGACAAGCCAAAACGGTCTCTTATGATAAGCAAAACGTCCTTGATGGTACACGGGAATTTCATCTAGTCACTTTCATCATGTTGGTTTAATTTGTGTTCGCTACTTTGATAATTTGATATGTGGGTGGACCGGTGCTTAGGTGTTGTTCTTAATTGAACAAACCTCCTACCTATGATTAACCCTCCCGCAAGCATCCACAACTACGAGAAAAGTATTAAGAATAAATTCTAACCACAACATTGAACTTTTGGATCCAATCGGTCCCTTGTGGAATAGCGCATAAACTAGGGTTTAAGCTTCTGTCACTCTCGCAACACATCATCTAATTGCTACTCCACAATGCATTCCCTTAGGCCCAAATATTGTGAAATGTCATGTAGTCGATGTTCACATGACACCACTAAGGGAATCACAACATACATACTATCAAAATATCGAGCACCTATCAAGTTCACATGATTACTTGCAACATGATTTGTCCTGTGACCTCAAGAACAAAAGTAACTACTCACAACCGATAAACATGCTCATGATCAGAGGAGTATTAAATAGCATATTGGATTTGAACATATAATCTTCCACCAAATAAACCATATAGTAATCAACTACAAGATGTAATGAACACTACTAGTCACCCACAAGCACCAATCTGTAGTTCCAGTAACAAGATTGAACACAAGAGATGAACTAGGGTTTGAGATGAGATGGTGTTGTTGAACATGTTGATGGACATTACCCTCCCCAAGATGGGAGAGTTGTTGGTGATGATGAGGACGATGATTTCCCCCTCCGAGAGGGAAGTTCCCCCGGCGGAATCGCTCCGCCGAAGGGCAAAAGTGCTCCTGCCCAAGTTCCGCCTCGAAGCGGCGGCGCTCCGTCCTGAAAGTCATCTACTTATTTTTTTTCTAGGTCAAAATGACCTACATACCAGAAGATGGGCACCGAAGGTGGGCCTGGGTGAGCACAACCCACCAGGGCACACCTGGGCTCCCTGGCGCTCCCAGGTGGGTTGTGCCCACCTGGTGGCCCCCCTCCGGTAGTTATTTGCTCCAATAGTTCTTAAATATTCCATAAAAAATCTCCGTGAAGTTTCAGCTTGTTTGGAGTTGTGCAGAATAGGTAGCCCGACAAAGCTTTTTCAGGTCCAAATTTCCAGCTGTCGGAATTCTCCCTCTTTGTGTGTACCTTGCAAATTATGAGAGAAAAGGCATTAGAATTACCCCAAAAAGCATTATTATGGATAAAAACACTATAAATAACAGTAAGAAAACAGGATGCAAAATGGACGTATCAGCATCTAAGTTGCTTGCTCACGAAGACCTAGGGAAATTTGAGGAAGCCCATCATTGGAATATACAAGCCAAGTTCTATAATGAAACATTCCCACTAGTATATGAAAGTGACAACATAGGAGACTCTCTATCATGAAGATCATGGTGCTACTTTGAAGCACAAGTGTGGAAAAAGGATAGTAACATTGCCCCTTCTCTCTTTTCTCTCATTTTGTGTGTGGGCTTCTTTGGCCTTTTTATTTTTATTTTTTTTGTAAAGTCCGGAGACTCATCCCGACTTGTGGGTGAATCATAGCTTCCATCATCCTTTCCTCACATGGGACAATGCTCTAATAATGATGATCATTACACTTTTATTTACTTACAACTACAGAATTACAACTCGATTCTAGAACAAAATATGACTCTATATGAATGCCTCCGGCGGAGTACCGGGATGTGCAATGACTCAAGAGCGACATGTATAAAAAAATGATGAATGGTGGCTTTGCCACAAATATGATGTCAACTACATGATCATGGAAAGCAATATGACAATGATGAAATGTGTCATAATAAACGGGATGATGGAAGTTGCATGGCAATATATCTCGGAATGTCTATGGAAATGCCATAATAGGTAGGTATGGTGGCTGTTTAGAGGAAGGTATATGGTGGGTTTAATGCATCGGTGAAAGTTGCGTGGTACTAGATAGGCTAGCAATGGTGGAAGGGTGAGAGTGCGTATAATCCATGGGCTCAACATTAGTCATAAAGAACTGACATACTTATTGCAAAAAATTATTAGTTATAAAAACAAAGTACTACGCGGATGCTCCTAGGGGGATATATTGGTATGAAAAGACCACCGCTCGTCCCCGACCGCCCCTAATAAGGAAGACAATCAATAAATAAATCATGCTCCGACTTCATCACATAACGTTTCACCATACGTGCATGCTACGGGAAGTACAAACTTTAACACAAGTATTTCTACAATCCACAATTACTCACTAGCATGACTATACTATCACCATCTTTATATCTTAAAACAATCATAAGGAATCAAACTCCTCATAGTATTCAATGCAATTTATATGAAAGTTTTTATTATATCCCTCTTGGATGCCCACCATATTAGGACAAAATTCATAACCAAAGAAAATTACCACACTCTTTAAAGAGACTCTCAAAATAATATAAGTGAAGCATTGATACGTCTCCAACGTATCTATAATTTTTTATTGTTCCATGCTGTTATATTATCAATCTTGGATGTTTTCTAATCATTTTATATTCATTTTATATCATTTTTTGGTACTAACCTATTGACATAGTGCCAAGTGCCAGTTGCTGTTTTCTGCATGTTTTTTACATCGCAGGAAATCAATATCAAACAGAGTCCAAACGCAACGAAACTTTGCAGAGATTTTTTAGGACCAGAACTAACATAATGGGCCCTGGCTGCGCTTGGGGGGTGTTCCGAGGAGAGCACAACCCACCAGGGTGCGCCAGGAGGCCCAGGGGTGCCCTGGTGGGTTGTGCCCACCTCAGGTGCCCCTCGGACCGCCTCTTTGCTCTATAAATACCCCAATATTCCCAAAACCCTAGGGTAGTCGACGAAATATTGATCCAGCCGCCACAGAGTCCAGAACCACCAGATACAATCTAGACACCATCTCGGATGGGGTTCACCACCTCCATTGGTGCCTCTCCGATGATGCGTGAGTAGTTCTTTGTAGACCTTTCGGTTCGTAGTTAGTAGCTAGATCGCTTCCTCTCTCTCTCTCTCTCTCTCTCTCTCTCTCTCTCTCTCTTCTCAATACAATGGTCTCTTGGAGATCCATATGATGTAACTCTTTTGCGGTGTGTTTGTTGGGATCCAATGAACTTTGAGTTTATGATCAGATCTATCTCTTTTTATATCCATGAAAGTTATTTGAGTTTCTTTGATCTATTATATGCATGATTGCTTATAGCCTCGTATTTCTTCTATGATATTTGGGTTTTATTTGGCCAACTTGATCTATTTATCTTGCAATGGGAAGAGGTGCTTTGTAGTGGGTTTGATCTTACGGTGCTTCATCCCAGTGACACAAGGGGAACCGACACATATGTAGCATTGCTACTAAGGATAAAATGATGGGGTCTATCTCTACATAGATAGATCTTGTCTACACCATGTCATCATTCTTATTGCATTACTCCGTTTCTCCATGAACTTAATACACTAGATGCATGCTGGATAGCGGTCGATGTGTGGAGTAATAGTAGTAGATCCAGGCAGGAGTCGGTCTACTAATCTTGGACGTGATGCCTATGTAATTATCATTGCCTGGATATCGTCATGAGTATTTGAAGTTCTATCATTTGCCCAACAGTGAGTCATTTACCCACCGTTTGCTCTTTTTCTCGAGAGAAGCCACTAGTGAAACCTACAGCCCCGGGGTCTCTTTCTCATATATTTGCCTTTGCGATCTACTTTTCCTTTGCATTTATATTCAGATCTATTAAACCAAAAATACAAAAATACCTTGCTGCAATTTATTCTTATTTATTTTATTTGGCATTCGATCTATCAATCTACTACAATTTTATTCACGCCCGTTTGCCCATCTTGGGGCGCCGCTACCCGAAAGGGATTGACAATCCCTTTTACGCGTCGGGTTGCGAGTAGTTGTTATTTGTGTGCAGGTGCTGTTTACGTTGTGTTGCTTGGTTCTCCTACTGGTTCGATAACCTTGGTTTCATATCTAAGGGAAATACCTACCGCCGATGTGCTGCATCATCCCTTCCTCTTTGGGGAAATACCGACGTAGCTTCAAGCGACATCAAAAGGAATTTCTGGCGCCGTTGCCGGGGAGGATCTTCAACATATACCAGGTACCTAATCACAAATCTCATCTCCTCGCAATTTACATTATTTTCCATTTGCCTCTCGTTTTCCTCTCCCCCACTTCACAAAAATTTGCCATTTTATTCGCCTCTCTTTTTTGTTCGCCGTTTTCTTGCCGGATCTGTTTTTGAGTGCAATCTTGTTGTGTGGTCATCATGACTCAAGAGAACAACAAGCTATGTGATTTCTCAAAACCAACAACAATGATTTTATTGGCACTCTGATTGCTCCTCCCGCCACTAGTGTGGAGTCTTATGATATTAATACTGCTTTGCTGAATCTTGTTGTGAAAGATCAATTTTCCGATACTCCTAATGAGGATGCCGCGTCCCATCTTAATACCTTCGTGGAATTATGCGATATGCCAAATAAAAAATATGTGGACAATGATGTGGTGAAGATGAAATTATTTCTGTTTTCTTTGCTTGATTCTACAAAAATTTGGTTCTCTTCTTTGCCTCGCAATAGTATCGATTCTTGGAACAAATGCAAAGATGCTTTTATCACTAAGTACTTTCCTCCCACAAAAATTATTTCTCTTAGAACCCATATCATGAATTTCAAGAAAATTGAACATGAGCATGTTGCACAATCCCGAGAAAGGATGAAAATGATGCTAAGGAATTGCCCAACTCATGGGTTAAATCTTTGGATGATCATAAAAAAATATGCGGGTTTGAATTTTGTATCTCGTAATCTTTTAGATTCCGCCGCGGGTGGTACTTTTATGTAAATTACTTTGGGATAAGCCACCAAATTGCTTGATAATATCATGGCAAATTATTCACAATGGCATACTAAAAGGGCTCCCGCTAGTGAAAAAGTTAATTCAGCTGAAGAAATTTCTTCTTTGAGTGAAAAAGTGATGCTCTTATGAAATTGGTTGCTAGTAAAAGTGCTCCCATTGATTTTAATGACATTCCTTTGTCTACTTTGATTGAGCAAAATAGTGATGCCATAGATGTGAATTTTATCTCTTGAAATAATTTCAACAACAATGCTTATAGAGGTAATTTTAATCCTAGGCCTTTTCCTAGTAATTCCTCTAATAATTATGGTAATTCCTATGGAAATCAATATTATAATAATAATAGGAACACCTCTGATCTTGAGAACAATATTAAAGAATTTATCAACACGCAAAAAGTTTTCAACACTTCCATAGAAGAAAAGTTGAGTAAGATTGATGATTTGTCTAGAAGTGTTGATAGAATTGCTCATGATGTGGAAAATCTCAAGATGAAAATTTGTGTGCCTAAAGTAGATGAATCAATTAAAGCTCTTTATATTTCTACAGATGAAAGTAAGAAAAGAACCGCTATGCTTAGAGCTAAAGGAGAATTTTTAGAATAAGCGTTTTCTAGTGATTTCTTTCGTAAAAGTGATGAAGATCTTAAAATGATTGGTGTTTCTTCTATTGATTCCTTGTTTAGTAAAATTAATATTGATGAAAAACGGATTGGAGAAGAGTCAACTTTAGGTAGAAGGTGTCCCAATATTTCGGCGGGTGAAAATCTTGTTGAGAAAACTGATAAAAGTGGGTTTGAAGAGGTCAAAACTTTAGCTAGTGATGTGCCCACTCTTTTGGGTTATAAAGACTTTAATTATGATAGTTGCTCTTTGATTGATTGTATTTCTTTGTTGCAATCTATGATAAATTCACCCCATGCTAATGAACAAAATAAAGCTTTTACTAAACATATTGTTGATGCTATGATGAAAGCTTTTGAAGAAAAAATGGAATTAGAAGTTTCAATTCCTAAAAAATTGCATGATGAGTGGGAACCTACTACCAAAGTCAAGATTAAAAATTATGAGTGTTTTGCTTTTATGTGACTTGGGTGCTAGTATTTCTACAATTCTGAAATCTTTATGTGATGTGCTTGGTCTTACCAATATTGAATCATGTTCTTTAAATTTGCACTTTGCGGATTCTACTATTAAGAAGCCTATGGGAAGAATTAATGATGTTCTTATTCTTGCAAATAGGAATTATGTTCCCATTGATTTTATTGTTCTTGATATTGATTGCAATCCGTCTTGTCCAATTATTCTTGGTAGACCGTTTCTACGCACTATTGGTGCCGTGATTGATATCAAAGAAGGCAATATTAAGTTCCAATTTCCTTTGAGGAAGGGTATGGAACACTTCCCTAGAACAAGAATTAGGCCACCATATGAATCAATCATGAGGGCATCTTATGGATCTTGAACCAAATATGACAAAACTTAGATCCTTGCTTTATGCCTAGCTAAGGGCGTAAAACTATAGCGCTTGTTGGGAGGCAACCCAATGAATAATTTTTTTGCTTTTTGCTTTCTGTTCTTGAGTATTAGCACAATTACACTACTGTTATGATTGTGTTTTTATGTTTTAATTAGTATTTGTGCCAAGTAAAGCCTTTAGGATCTTCTTGGGTGATAGTTGTTTGATCTTGCTGAAAAACGGAAACTTTTGCGCTCGCGAAAATAATTTTCATTTTTTTTTACCAGAGAGCAATAAAATACCCATTCCCAGTGGCGGAGCCAGCAAATTGCCAAATCCTGGGCACGTTCATAAGCTAAAATTTACTTTTGTCTATTAGACACAATAAGTATCATATATTTGGATAAATGTCATGTGCAATACATACACTAATGTTTTAGATCATAGAAGTAAATAAAAATAGGAATAGAATACCAAATAACTCTCCAAACACTAGTCACATAACCTAACCTTTCGACGCATCGACGACAATAGTCCAATCTCCAACGTTCATCATTGTGCACACAAGAGAATCTACAAGATAAACACATTAATAATTTATATAATTTTCATTGAAATTAAACACATTAGATAGAATGGAGCGTACCAGTAATATGCTAATTGGACTTGGGCAGTTGCCCTTTCCGATACTTCATGACTTGAAACCGTTTAATAGTAGCACCATCATCAAGTCCTTTAAAAATCTCCCGCTCGGTGTAGCAAATCATCAAGTCATTAAACCACATATCATTCATCTTGCTATGCAATTTAGATTTGATAATCTTCATTGCCGAGAAAGCTCTTTCGACCGATGTCGTTGAGACTGGCAATAATAAAGCCAACTCTATGATTATGTACACCAGTGGGAAAACCAAATGTTTCTCAGTTTAAACCATCGTTGTAGCTAAACTTTCAATATCTTTACAAGAAGAAAAGGCATCATGCCTTCGTACATGAAGAATGTAAGTCTGAAGTTCGTCTCTTATGATTGCACGATCACCACTAGAGAAATATCCATGATAAACTTCAGTTAAGCTAGCAAGCTTGTCAACATCAAACTTGGAGAAGGAATTTTTTGGATGAAGGCATGAGAAGGCCACTATTATATTTGAAGATGCTTCATTAAAGCGATGATTCATCTCAGTGCATATCTTATCAATGGCGACATAGAAGATCTCAACTCGATAGAAATGAAGATTGGTGTAAGTCACACCATTAAGCCTTGAACGACCCCGGACCAGTATTGTTTCATTCATATCAGGCACCGGAATACCTTTGGTGACACAAAAGTGTTGGACTTCATCGAACAAGCTTTCCCAACCACTTTCTCTCATAGAGGCCAACCAAGGTTTGACATCACCAACTAGTTCAATGGCATTAACAATGTTTATATCTTTTCTCTGCAAGACTTGTGAGAGTTCATTTGTGATAGCAAGCAACTTTATCATAAGATGCAATATGAAAGAAAATTTGAAACTCTCCATTATCTCTATCAAACCCGCCGCTTGAGACGGTTCACGCCCTTCATCGTTGACCCCACAAAGCACATATATGACTGACTTCCACATTTGACTCAAACAAAGCCAAGTTGTATGGTGTGAACCCCATCTAGTATCCCCGAGTCTTACTAAATTTGTTTCTTGGTTCAAACCTCTTACACTAAATATCTCACCGCTTTCAAGCTGATCTAAGATATTTTCATGACGTTCGTCCCTCAGTGAATCCCTTCTCTTGCAAGATACAGTAGTTGTGCTCACAATTAAGGAGACATACTCAAACAAATCATGAATAGAGGAGCAACAACTAGCAACCGGGACAACCACCAATTGTAAACTATGTGCAAAGCAATGCACATAAAAGGCATAAGGGTTCTCGTCAAGATTTTTCTTTTGCAAACCATTAAATTCACCTCTCATATATGAAGCTCCATCATATCCTTGCCCTCGTAGACTATGAATGGGTAACTTATGATGATCAAGAATGTCAACTAGAGCTACCTTTAGTGCCTCTGATGTAGTCTCACTGACATGGTATAGAGAGAGAAATCGTTTCATGGCCTTCCCTTTATCATTGACATACCTACATCAAGATTTTTGTAACAAGGTTAAATAAAAGTAGAAAACAACTATGAAATAATAGTTAAAATGAATAATAAACCACTACGAACCTCAACATCACCGCCATTTACTCTTTGACAGATATATCACGTGACTCATCGATAAGCACAGAGAATTTCTTATCACCAATTTCTCTCATGATCGCATTGGTAACCTTATCTGCGCAACACTTTGAAAGATCTTTTTGAATTTCAGCAGTAAGCATCTTGCAGTTTCTACTACTATGGTCAAAAGCATGCCTCACTTTCTCATCTCTAGCTTTATGCCAATCTACCATCTCACGGAATTTACCCTTGTTCAGTGAAGTTGAACTTTCATCATGGCCACGAAAAGCCAAGCCTTGAGCAATGATGTCACATCCCTAGCTTCTGGCATTGCACTAGGCTAACTTCATGTGCGCATCATGTTTAAACTTTGAAAGAAACTTGAAATGGGGATTGCCTAAACCCTAGCATTAAAGGAATTCACTAGGTTCAACCAAAATATTTCCAGTAAAACCAAATGGCTTTCAAAAATGTTCATCATTCTTGGAAAATGCTGGAAACAGTAACCAGAGGTGATGCACATTTTTCCATGACATATTTGGGCTCTGGATTAAATCATACTCTATTTGCATTTGGGCATTTAAATGCTATTAATATTTTAAATGCTCAAATAATCATAAACTAAAATGTTTATTGTAGGATATATTCCCAACAGTGATCATGAGTAGTTTCATGATTTTTGGAAGTGTCTAAGTATTTTTAATAAAGCCCTAAAGACTACAGAATAATAGAAAACAGAAACAAATAAAAGAAGAGAGAGAAAGGAAACCTACCTGGGCTTACCTCCTGTGCAGGCCACCTGGCGGCCCAGCTGGTGGCCCAGCCCACTGGCCGAAGTGGTCGTCTTCAACCTCTGCCAGTAGGCAGAGGCGTGTCACCGCGCGCGCGCTCTCCCCTGGCCACCTCCTGCTTCCTCCCCGGGCCTTCTAGCGACGCCACGGAGATGCCCCATGGCCCCTCGCTCCTCTCCCTCACTCTCTGCTCTCCCCCTCGCCCTCTGCTCCCTCTCCCGAGCACAACTGAGCGGAGCTCGTCATCGCCGACACAATTTACCACGGCCACCGTCCATCCCGTGCCTCCCCGATGGGTCTAGAGGAATCGCCATCGCCTTCTGCATCATCTACACCAACCCATTTGACCGCGGGAGCCCTGTAGCGTCTTCCCCGAGCTCATCCCCAACCTCCGGCCGCCGGCAACCCGGCGATTCACCGCCGTCTCCGCCTCCCTGAGCCTGCTTAGTCCTCCCTTGAGATCGTTGTGAGCTCCGACACCTTTCCCCCTCCTCCCCGAGATCGTTTCTGTCCTCTAGCTATGCCAGCCGCCGTATCTGAGCGCCGCCGTCCGCCATGGACGTTGCTCTCGCAGCCACCGTGCGTCTCCACTCAAGCTTGAGCCTCCGGCGTGCTCCTGGAGCAACGGAGAGGCCAACGTAGTCGCTAGTTGGCCCCCTAGTGCATCGCAGCCTCGTGCCCGCATGTTCCCGAACTCCGGCAACTGCCGCGAGCTCCATTCCGGTGGACTCCGGCCACCCCAGCTCCAGCCGCTGCCACGAGTGGATGCGGGCGATTCCCAGCTCCGCGTAGATGCCCTTAGTGCGCCCAGCCGCGGTCTGTAGCGCCGCCCCGACCAACTCCGGCGAGTTCCCGCCGCTGCTATGGTCGCCGGCGTCACCTGCTGACGTGGCGCCATTAGCTTAGGCGCTAAACTTGTTTAGTTAGTGCCTGTGTCGATGACATGTGGGTCCCCGGGCCCAACAAGTTTAGTCTAACTCCCTGTTTAGGTTAGTGCTAATCGGTGTGGACCCCACGTGTCAGCTTTGACTTTGGTCAAGTCAACGTTGACCGGTCCCACCTGTCATAGACCCAAACCAGCCTGAGACACTGACGTATGGGTCCCACAGGTCAGGTTTGACCTGGCCGACCCAGTTGACCTGCTGACGTCACATCTATGTCATGCTGACGCAGTAAGTGATTTTCTGGATTTTTAAATAATTCAGAAAATTCCAGAAAATGCCCAAAACTTCTAAAATTCATAGAAAATCAACCGTAGCTCCAAGTCAAATAATTTATATATGAAAAATTATCAGAAAAATTCAAGGAATCTGTTTATGGCATTTGCATGCATGTTTGAACCACCTAGGGTTGCTGTACAGGGCAATTTGCATAATTGACATTTAAATAAGCACATATGGAGTTTGAATTTGAACCCTTGGTTCGAACCAACTTCATTTAATATGATTGCTAGTTGCATTAGCTCAATCACAACATATTGACATGTCATGATCATGCATCATAATGTGCATTGCATTGATTGTTTTCTTTCAGTGTTTGCCGGTGATTGTTCCCCCCTCGATAGACGTATGTTTCGACGATGTGATCAATGACACCGATGAAGAGTTATACTACCTTCAGAAGTGCCAGGCAAGCAAAAACCCCTTGTTCATTCTGATACAATCCCACTCTCTCGCTCCTGCTCTCTTTTACTGCATTAGGACAACAACGATTCAACTGTTACATGTTGCGGTAGTTGAACCCCTTTCCTCTGCATGACCTGTCATTGTCACAGTAAATATATGAAACCCAATAGCATGAGTAGGAGTTGTTTGAGCCCTGATGTGCCTACTCATTCATGCTTGTTTGTCATGCCTGCTATTGCATAGAGTTGTGTCAGGTCTGATTCATCGGGAATGAATCGGAGGTGTGTGAACATGTCCTACTGTGTGTGAGCTAAGTGTGTGAACACGTTTTGGTAAAGGTAGCGGTGAGAGGCCATGTAGGAGTACATGGTGGGTTGTCTCATTGAAACCGTCCTCAGGAACTGAGTTTTGTGTCTGTGATCCATGAACAACTACTACCACTCATTGGGATCCTTAATTGACCCTCTCGGCTTCTTAATCACACTAGTACTCTGTCCAGGAGTTGCAACTAGTTTCTGGTGTTTGTAGGTTATGTGTTGGTGGTTGTGCGTAGCGCTGACCCTAGGGGTGGGCTATGATGCGGTAGATACACCGTGGCACGGTGTACCAGGCGCCCGTTTGGTGTCTCGGGAACCCTGTTCACATCGTTCGGGGCCGTATGTGGAAACCTCGGCCGGACTCCCTGCGGATGGAACCTGGATAGGCGATAAACCTGGACTAGAGACTTAAGCGTTTAGGTAGGCCATGGCCGACACCCTTGTTGGACTTCCGCTTGAAGGTTACCGAGTACATGTCGTGTAAACGACGGTAAGTGGTGGGAACGTGTGTGAAGAAGTACACCCCTGCAGGGTTATCATTATCTATTCGAATAGCCGGATTCCTCGGATATGGAAACTTGGACCCCTTACATAGTTCATAGACAAGTGAAAGTGGATACTCTAAAACTCGCAAGATAAGTGTGAGTGCTATGGATGGCCTTCTCGTAGGGAGACGGGAGCGGATCCATAGTGGTGTATTGAATGGTGAATGTGTGGACTCATGTGCGCCACCTCAAAAGAGTTGCTTGTAGTCGTAGTTCAGGTTAGCCACTGGGTCAAAGCTGGCTTGCTGCAGTTAAACTCCACTACCCCTTTGTTGATACCGATGCATATGTAGTTAGTTCTAATGTAAGTCTTGCTGATTACAATTGTACTCACATTTGCTTAATCTATGTTTTGCAGAGAGACGTTAGTCTCGCTAGTAGTTCCGTGTGGGCTTCGACGTTTAGCTTGCTACCTTAGCTACGATCTTGTGCCCTCGGCAGGATCTGGTAGATAGTCAGGCTTCTTAGCCTCTTTCATTTGTAGATGTCTGTACTCAGACATGTTAAGCTTCTGCATGTGCTTTGATTTGTATGCTATGATTGTTCGGTCATGAGACCCATGTTTGTAATATCTTGGCTCCTCGGAGCCTAATGAATAAATACTTGAGTCGTAGAGTTATGTTGTGATGCCATGTTGTATTTACACATATCGAGCATATTGTGTGTATGATTGGAATGCTTGGTATGTGTGGGATCCGACAATCTAGTTGTTTATCCTTGGTAGACTCTCTTATGGGGAAATGTAGTCTAGTGCTTCCATGAGCTATAGTAGTCCGCTACAGCCCGGTTCACCGGAGTCCTGCTAGCCCAGCACTACTGCTCAGGGCACTTGACTGGCCGACATGTGTTTCACTTCGTTCCTGTGTCTGTCCCTCCGGGGAAATGTCACGTGGTGACATCCGGAGTCCTGCCTAGCCTGCTACAGCCCGGGTTTCCGGAGTCCTGTTAGCCCAGTGCTACAGCCCGGATTCACACGCTGCTGACCGACATGCTCGATGTGATTCATGTAGGCCTGTCCCCATAGATTGGTGCCGCTTTAGGTTCACAACTAGCCATGTAGGCTCGGGTTCTCTGTCATATGGATGCTAGTGACACTATCATATACGTGAGCCAAAAGGCGCAAATGGTCCAAGGCCATGGTAAGGCGACACCCGTGGGAATACCGTGCGTGAGGCCGCAAAGTGATATGAGGTGTTACCGGCTAGATCGATGTGACTTGGAATCGGGGTCCTCACAAATGAGGTATCTTGCACAACCCAGAGAAGTGTGCAACCGAATTTTGTAAAGTACTTCATACTCCTTGGATGACCTAGCAAAGTTACTAGACACACTTTGCCTTTGATTACGAAAATCATCATAATGCAATCTTGCCTTGTTGTATGCACTATTTACCCCACCAACATGAGCAGGCAATGCCTGATATGCATGCTTCCAATCCCTGAATCCTTTTTTGGTGAAGACATCATAACCAAAATGTGTACTACTTCCTAGTTGCTTAAAAACAAAGCAATAGAAACAAAATCCAGCTTGCTTGGACACACTATATTCTAACCAATCATAATTCTTATGCCAATTTTTAGAAAATGCACGGTTCTTGCTAGTAATTTTTTTGTGATCAAATTTGACAGTTGGTCGGGTTGGACTCTTCAATATGTATGCTCTTCTCACCTGATCTTGAATATTCGGATGATAATCAACAATTTGTTGCCTATGAGCGGGATCCCACACAATTTTAGCCGGATTAAACTCATCATCGTCCTCGTCCTCAAAATTCACCTCATCATCATCATCCAGCATTTCCTGCTCAATCCAGTTCTGAACCTCATCTATCACGTCATCATCAAGTTCATGGACATCACTTGGTTGTGGGTCTTGTGGCAGTTCCACTTGTGAATTTCTTCCAGTGTCAACAAAAAATCTGGTCAACTCTAAAATTTTAACGAGCATAATTAGATTCAGCAAGCAATTCAATGCACAACTTCTTAAATTACAAATATAACTCACCTAGTTGTCGCTTGTCTCTAGCCCTAATTGTTGGTAGTCTGCTACTGGATGCCTCTTGAACAGGTTGAGTGTTCACTTCTGCTGCTCGTGTCGCTAGTGTCGATGGTGATGACCCAACGTCCGATTAAGCCGGAGTTGAATTCCCACTGGTGGTACCAGACGATTCGCCACCTTGGTGCCCCCGATTACGCTTCCAATCTTGACCGTCGCCCACCGGAGTCATAGCCGAGGCCTGGCCGCGCGTCATCTCTAATATCTCTTCTAATATTGTCGTCCGACGTTGATCTGGCTGCCGGCGGCAGCTTATCTCGCGCCCTCGCCGCCTCGGAGGCGCAGCTGCGCAACAGATGGTAGGTCATGACTAGGTCTCACATTCTTGCGCACGCACACGAACAGGAGACTTGTCGATGGATTGATCGATTCAGATTCTTCTTCAGTGCGTGGATTGATCGAGCAAACAAGGCCTATTGGCTGTTGTGGCCCATCTAATTGCTTAGCTGATATGAGTAAGGCCCAAACTGCAGAAAACGTCCGGACTGGCCCAGTTAGAGAAATTTACGTATTTTCCATCGTATTTTCATGTTTTTGAGCGTTTTAGGCATGTGATGGCTAGGAAAGATCGCTATAGTTGAGAAAACCGACGGGATCGAGCCCGGGCACGTGCCCAGGGTGCCCGTATGGTAAATCTGCCACTGCCCATTCCTTTTGTAGTAGATCAATATACAAATTGCTCAGGTCATCCTAATTTTTCAGAATTTTTGGAGTTACAGAAGTATTTGAACAAATCAGATTGCTACAGACTATTCGGTTTTGACAAATTCTGTTTTCTTTGCGTTGTGTCCTTATTTTGATGGCTCTATGGTTTTCTTTGATGAGTTTTTCCACTGAAAAGTTGGAATACAGTAGATATAATGCAAAAACAAAATATGAATTGGTTTGGTACAATACTTATAGTAGTGATTTATTTTTCTTACACTAACGGATCTCACAAAGATTTTGTTGTGTTTTGTGTGATTGAAGTTTTCAAGTTTTGGGTTATTTTACGATGGATGAAGGAATAAGGACTAGAAGAGCCTAAGCTTGGGAATGCCCCAGCATCCAAAGCCATTATCCAAAAATGAGCAACCAACTAAGCTTGAGGATGCCCCCGAGTGGCATCCCCTCTTTCTTCTAACGACCATCGGTATTTTACTCGAACCTATATTTTTATTCGTCACATACTATGTGTTTTGCTTGGAGCATCTTGTATGATATGAGTCTTTGCTTGCTTTATTTTGTGTTTTAAGTCTTGATCCCTTGTTGGACACACCTATTTGGGAGAGCCAAAATTATGTCATGACTTGTTAGAATTGCTCTCTATGCTTCACTTAAATTTTGTGTTTTAAGTTACCGACACAAGGCTTTGCCTAAGCACTACGATCATATGACCGAGGTGTGTAACTGTGGAGGGGGGCACCACACACGGTTAAGAGAAACTTGTGTGTTCTAGGGTGCCCCCTGCCCCCGTATATAAAGGAGGGGAGGGGAGGCAGTCCGGCTCTCCTAGGGCGCACCAGGAGAGGGGAATCCTACTAGGACTCCAAGTCCTAGTAGGTTTCCACCTAAGGAATAGGGGGAAGAAGGAAGGAAGAGAGGGAATGGAAGGAAAGGGGGGAACCGCCCCCTTTCCCCTAGTCCAATTCGGACCCAAGGGGGGCACACGGCCAGCCCCTCCTGAACCTTCATCTCTTCCACTAAGGCCCATAGAGGCCCATTAGTTCCCTCGGGAGGGTTCCGATAACCCTCCGGCACTCCCATAATTATCCGGTACCTCTCGGAACTCATCTGGTGTCCGAATAACATCGTCCAATATATCAATCTTTATGTCTCGACCATTCCAAGACTCCTCATCATGTCTGTGGTCTCATCTGGGACTCCGAACAAACTTCGGTCATCAAACCACATAACTCATAATATAAATCGTCATCGAACGTTAAGCATGCGGACCCTACGGGTTCGAGAACTATGTAGACATGACCGAGACATGTCTCTAGTCAATAACCAATAGCGGAACCTAGATGCTCATATTGGCTCCTACATATTCTACGAAGATCTTTATCGGTCAAACCGCATAACAACATACGTTGTTCCCTTTGTCATTGGTATGTCACTTGCCCGGGATTTGATCGTCGGTATCATCATACCTAGTTCAATCTCGTCACCAGCAAGTCTCTTTACTCGTTTTGTAATGCATCATCCCATGACTAACTCATTAGTCACATTGCTTGCAAGGCTCATAGTGATGTGCATTACCGAGAGGGCCCAGAGATACCTCTCCCATACACGGAGTGACAAATCCTAATCTCGATCTATGCCAACTCAACAAACACCATCGGAGACACGTGTAGAGCATCTTTATAATCACCCAGTTACGCTGTGACGTATGATAGCACACAAGATGTTCCTCTAGTATTCGGGAGTTGCATAATCTCATAGTCCGAGGAACATGTATAAGTCATGAAGAAAGCAATAGCAGAAAAACTAAACGATCATTATGCTAAGCTAACGGATGGGTCTTGTCCATCACATCATTCTCTAATGATGTGATCCCGTTCATCAAATGACAACACATGTCTATGGCTAGGAAACTTAACCATCTTTGATTAATGAGCTATTAAAGTAGAGGCATACTAGGGACACTCTGTTTGTCTATGTATCCACACATGTACTAAGTTTTCAGTTAATACAATTCTAGCATGAATAATAAACATTTATCATGATATAAGGAAATATTAATAAAAACTTTATTATTGCCTCTAGGGCATATTTCCTTCAGTCTCCTACTTGCACTAGAGTCAATAATCTAGATTAAATAGTAATGATTCTAACACCCATGGAGTCTTGGTGCTGATCATGTTTTGCTCGTGGGAAAGGCTTAGTCAACGGGTCTGCAACATTCAGATCCGTATGTATCTTGCAAATCTCTATGTCTCCCTCCTTGACTTGATCGCGGATGAAATAGAAGCGTCTTTTGATGTGCTTGGTTCTCTTGTGAAATCTGGATTCCTTTTCCAAGGAAATTGCACCAGTATTATCACAAAAGATTTTCATTGGACACGACGAACTAGGTATTACACCTAGATCAGATTTGAACTCCTTCATCGAGACTCCTTTCATTTGCTGCTTCTGAAGCAACTATGTACTCCCCTTCACACGTAGATCCTGCCACGATGCTCTGCTTGGAACTGCACCAACTCATAGGTTCACCATTCAATATAAATACGTATCCGGTTTGTGACTTAGAGTCATCTGGATCAGGTGTCAAAGCTTGCATCGACGTAGCCATTTACGACAAGCTCTTTGTCACCTCCATAAACGAGAAATATATCCTTAGTCCTTTTCAGGTATTTCAGGATGTTCTTGACTGCTGTCTAGTGATCCACTCCTAGATTACTTTGGTACCTCCCTACTAAACTAATAGCAAGGCACACATCAGGTGTGGCACACAGCATTACATACATGATAGAACCTATGGCTGAGGCATAGGGACTTTCCTTTTCTCTCTATCTTCTGCAGTGGTCCGGCATTGAGTCTAACTCAACTTCACACCTTATAACACAGGCAAGAACCCTTTCTTTGACTGATCCATTTTGAACTCCTTCAAAACTTTATCGAGGTATGTGCTTTGTGAAAGTACACTTAAGCGTCTTGATCTATCTCTATAGATCTTGATGCCCAATATATAAGTAGCTTCACCGAGGTCTTTCATTGAAAAATTCTTATTCAAGTACGGTGTCCTGGACTAGGAGGTACTCACCACGTCGTCTCCCGATCTATTAGATTGGGCCGAGCACCACCGTGGCCGTATACTCATGGGCCAGTTCAGACGGCTGCCGCATACAAGGAAGATTCCACAAGACTTGGCGATCAAGACAAGGACTTCTCCCCACCGGCGTATTAGGCTAGGACTCTTGTTATCCTAGGCCTCCGGTGCATTATACAAACCGAGGCCAGGCTAGTTGATAGATATACAATATATACACAACAACAATCATACTATAGGCTAGCTTCTAGGGTTTAGCCTCCTTGATCTCGTGGTAGATCTACTCTTGTACTACCCATATCATCAATATTAATCAAGTAGGACGTAGGGTTTTACCTCCATCAAGAGGGCCCGAACATGGGTAAAACATCGTGTTCCCTGCCTCCTGTTACCATCCGGCCTAGACGCACAGTTCGGGACCCACTACCCGAGATCCGCCGGTTTTGACACCGACATTGGTGCTTTCATTGAGAGTTCCGCTGTGTGATCGACAAAAGGATCGATGGCTCGCCTGCAGATCAACTGCGACTTCGGCATCTTCGTCACCAGCTCGACTGGTCACCTTGGTTCGACCAAGAATTGCGCCCCGTGCTCGGATCACCATGTCCAGACGAGGGCCTTCATCAAACATCAACTCCGATCTCTATCAAGATCACGGAGGAATCATCTATGGAGCTCGGGGGCTCAACGTCAACATTGCCCTCAAGCGACCGTGCTGTTTTTCTGGACAGCGAACTCGTATCTGCCACCACCACCTCCTCGAGTATCGCTTTGACGATCGCTTTGGTGGAATTGTGCGGAATTGAGTCTACAACAACCCTGGAAAATTTCGTCGAGTTCCGATGGAGGAATCTCTGGCAATCCACGATATACCGGAGCCCTGTCAAATCTGGACGGGAATTTGGATGAGTTTAGGGCGTGGTGTCCAGCTTCTAGCTCGGACGTCCTTTGGAAGATCCAACCGTTGATCGGCTGCGGAATTCCTATATCTACCACCTCTCAAAATTTCGGCTCGATCCGACCGTCCAAACTCCGGGAACCTTCCGATTAGTGCATCACTTTTCGGATCTGTTTTCTGCGCGAAAACGAATCCGACCCGAGTTCATCTTTTTATGAACAGGATTTCGGACATCCCTTTTGAAGGAAGTTTTGTATGGGGTATTGTGTTTTGTTCCCGAACACATCCCACTAACTGTAAGATCTTTTGAACATGATCTTCAACATCATGCTGGTGTCAAACCAGTCCGGCAATATTACTCCACGGCTGCCGACCTGCGCTAGACACGGCGTCACTTTGTTGAGCCGAGCTCAACTTCTTCGGATCATCATCTCGGCAAGCCGAACAAGAGCCCGGCATCGCGAAGGATAAATCATCACCAACATCGCCGCCCCACGGATTACACGGAGCGGGCATACCGGCATCGCCGCACGGTCGCTTCATCAAGCCGGCATCGACCACGTCACGACCTGCATCGACAGGGCCGCACTATTGCTTCTTCAAGCTGGTGTCCATCACGCCGACCTACTTCGACTCATCGGCTGACATCGAGGCTTCGACATCTCGGCTGGACCGGGGGCTTCGCCATCTCTTCATCAACCTACTCCGGACACTTCGGCGTCACTAGCCGACCAGCTCCGTCACGTTAGCTGGGCCGAGGGCTTTGCCTCGGCGAGTCAACCTTTACCAGCATTGCCATGCCGTCGTTTTATCGCCCATCAGGCAATGGGTGTGCGGAGCGGGTCCCAATTTTAGGAATCACCTTCCTTCGGATTGCTACAACAAATAAACCAGGTGCTATTAATCCCAGTATTTTTTGCTTGTTTGGGTTCATTTTTCCCAAGGAATTATTACTCTGGTTTGTCCATCATATGTACACAGGTCTATCAAATGGTGGCCGCATTAACGACAGTCGCATGGTGGTTCGGTCAGTTTCCGTACATAGTCCGGCGAACGCCGCACTCGGAGCTCGGACCGACCTGCGAATTCAGGCTTTGCCACGCCTTTACCGCATCACGCCGACGCCCTGCATCGACTTGACTTCGGCGCCAGGCCATATTTCTTTTATTACTCACTTTGCATAAATTATTTATTATGCAACGATTTTTTTTAATTATCATTATTACTATTATCTCCGGTTTGCACTATTTTTTGTGCACAGGAAAATGATCCGGGGACTTCGGCGTCACTCTGCCGGTCTGCATTGATCGTGCTATGTCACCACTTCGACGTGTCAAGCTCTCCGCTCCGCCACCTCGGGACCGGCTTGAGGGATGGAACCTTGCCCCGCATCAAGCTCGGACCGCGTCATCAATACCGAACACATTAACCAGCTAAGTCGCTTTCATGCTCAAAGCTTTAATTTCTAACTTGCGTTCGGTTCGACCAAGCATTATACTTTTTTGGAAAAAAGTTGCTTCTAAAAAATTTCCTTGTCCAAACTTTGTTTGTGACGCATAAATTCAAATACCCCGTTTACTTGGGGGCTTCCTTTATGAAGCTTTTCCTGTTGCATATGATTATACTTGTACGGCTTCGTTCCTTGTTCGTGTATTACGCCACAATATGCACCACATTGACTTAAGCGATTTGCAAGCTGGGTTGCCTCGCTCCTGTGTTTACCCCTACGTTCCCGATTGTTCGGCTAGGGAGTAAAGGGAGCACCTCTGCGATTGTCACGATCGGGTCACCCGAGCCGGACCTCAGACTGGGTGAAGCCGAAAGCTAGCGCTCTTATAGTTATTCAATGATGGTCGGCACACAACGGAACTCATGAGTACAAAAAATCTATTGCACAAGTCTCATAATAACAATGAGCACCGAAGAAAGGTATCGGTGGGGGTACTATTTTCTTCGAAGATGCTTCTTACTCTTCGCAGTAATATAGCATAAGTTCCCTGAGCGCGCTTTGTCTGTTACAGCCTTATGGCCTGATTGCCTGGTTATTGGAAACACCGTCGATATTCTCGACCGATGGAGTACATAACACTTTTCGGTCCTTAACCGAAGAGGGAGAAGCCGACGGTCGGTTAAGACGCGTTTAAAGTTCGGTTGAACATAGATATGATATAAGTACTTCGGTACATGCAATCATTCTTCTACCCAAGTCACTTGGGGGCTCTTAAGTTTATTTGAGCCGTTTTATAATAAGTGTTCTTCTTCTCAGTCGTTGCAAAGTTCTATTATTATTATTTATCACTCCTTTTTTCGACGCGAGTGTGCGGTCACTAGCCGGGGAGCCTAATTTCTCTCTCAAAGCCGCTAGAGTTTAGTTTGCTAAACTGGCCTAATGAGAAGTACTCCGCCCTCGGGATAGGAGGTTGAAGCCGTAGGCTGACCCGCTCGAAGTCTTGAGATAGGATGTGTCATGTTAAAGGACGACAGAAGCACTTCTTTTTTCTAAGACCAATTTTCGGATTGGCACCGAACACTTGATCTTGTTCGGACGTCATGTTTTTACTGACGTTTCTTGGTTTTCCAAGCTTTTTGGCACTTTTAAACTATTTGTGCTTTTCCAGCATTAGTCTCGCAGTGCAACGCCGGACACCTTTAGGGATTCGGCAAAAACATTCTCAGATATTGCTATATATGCATCGGTTTCGAATTGTGTCTTCGGTCAATAGTTGGGTTGCCCGGCTCCTGCACTTGCTTCCTACGTTCCGTTTTGTTCGGCTAGGCGTGCAAAGGGAGAACCACTGCGATTGTGCTTCCAGCTCACATGGTTAAGCACCTTAGTGGAGAAAGCCGAAAACTGACTGTCATAATAAGCGTAAACTGGTCAGCGATCTGATGACTATGACGGGCGATTCATAACATTGGCCGAAGTGTTTATGGCTTGACCTCGACTATCGCCGAACACTACCGGGGGCTATTAACTGGCCTCCCAAACTAAATCCTCGATATTTTGCTCTTACATTCGAGATGAGGTTTCATGATCATGCTTAGCATGACAACCCAAAGAAAGGAACCGATAGCGGGACTATTTTCTTTGGAATACATTTCTTCTGTTAAACAGTAATATAACATATCTCTCTGCGTACCTTTGTTTATAAAACCGTGTGGCCAAATTGCCTTGTTTGTCGTAAATCTTTGCCCTCATAAAGGCTTTATAAAGTAGGAGAAACACTCCTCGGCTACTGGTCAAGGAGGTGGAAGCCGATGGTCGGTCAACAAAGTTTTGTACAATGCAGATCCGAGCATTAATGACGTAAAGTACTTGGATACATAGAGTCATTACACATAATTTGTGATTTTACTATGGATATTGATCCTTAATTCGGCCACCCGTGCCCGCATTAAGGCTCGGGGGCTACTGGGCTTCGGGCTTATTATTTACAAATATTAAAGGGGCACATCGATCCCTTGATCTGGTGTTGCCACCCGACCAGTGTCTCGGGGGCTACTGCATTGCTTGTCCAATGCAGAAAATTTTATGTGCAATATAGTTTCCGAGGAGATTTTGATCCTCAGGTTGGTCGGCCGCACCCAACCTGAGTCTTGAGGACTGAGCACGCCGCTTTTGTGTCCCGAAGTATTCTGCCGAGCTAGGACTTGATCCTCAGGCCGATTTTGCAAATCAACCTGAGTCTCAGCGACTACTGGGATCAGCGGTCTTATGTCATCCTTCATGTGCATCTCAGGTTTTAGACTGATACACACCTTGAGGGCTACTGGCTATATATCTCGGCAGAGAATAAATTGCACCAATAAAAAATATTGTCAAAAAATCGGCCCATAGTCGGGGTGGTGCACCACCTCGGAAGCAGTCCGGCATAAAGCTCGGGCGCTAGTGGCTGGCTCCATAGAGGGCATTTCCGGCATTAAGCTCAGCTAAACTCCTTCAACTTTTTTGAACCAAGGTGATATGACACCTCGGATATAGTTCGGCATTGGAGCCTGGACACAGTCCGGCGTTGGAGCTCGGATATATTTCGGCGTTGGATCTCGGATACATAATCCAGCGTTGGAGCTCGGATACATTCCGGCGCTAGAGCTGGGAAGCGGTCTGGCATTGGTGCTCGGCTGCAAAAGATACCTCGAATGTAGTCCGGCGTTGGAGCTCGGACGCAAGAGGACCCTGCCTCCCGGGAACAACTTCAAACCCGAGGTGTGGCATAAAATAAACAAGGCATTGATAAAGGCTGGAAACTTAAAGGGGCTCCTCGGATACACGACGTGTAAACTCGTCAAATGCATTTCGGCGATCCTCAAGATCGAAGATAAAGAAGATTTGTTGAACCAGTTTTCAAGACCGGCAACCGAAGATGAAGAACAGTTCGGAAGAATCGAGGAGCGTCCCTAACTTGAAGACCGGTTCAGGGGGCTACTAACGGTGTCCTGGACTAGGGGGTACTCACCACGTCGTCTCCCGATCTATTAGATTGGGCCAAGGACCCCCGTGGCCGTATACTCATGGGCCAGTTGGGACGACTGCCGCATACAAGGAAGATTCCACAAGACTTGGCGATCAAGACAAGGACTTCTCCCCACCGGCGTATTCGGCTAGGACTCTTGTTATCCTAGGCCTCCGGTGCATTATATAAACCGAGGCCAGGCTAGTCGATAGATATACAACATATACACAACAACAATCATACCATAGGCTAGCTTCTAGGGTTTAGCCTCCTTGATCTCGTGGTAGATCTACTCTTGTACTACCCATATCATCAATATTAATCAAGCAGGACGTAGGGTTTTACCTCCATCAAGAGGGCCCGAACCTGGGTAAAACATCGTGTTCCCTGCCTCCTGTTACCATCCGGTCTAGATGCACAGTTCGGGACCCACTACCCGTGATCCGCCGGTTTTGACACCGACAAGTATCCTTTTGTGCTATTCAGAAATTCAGTATCATTTCCGATCAACAATATGTCGTCCACATATAATATCATAAATGGTAGAGAGCCCCCACTCACTTTCTTATAAATACATGCTTCTCCAAAAGTCTGTATAAAACCATATGCTTTGATCACACTATCAAAGCGTATATTCCAACTCCGAGAGGCTTGCGCCAGTCCATAAATGGATCCCTGGAGCTTGCACACTTTGTTAGCACTTATTGGATCGACAAAACCTTCTAGTTGCATCATATACAACTCTTCTTTAAGATATCCATTAAGGAATGCAGTTTTGACATCCATTTGCCAAATTTCATAATCATAAAATGCGGCAATTGCTAACATGATTCGGACAAACTTAAGCATCGCTACGGTTGAGAAGGTCTCATCATAGTCAACTCCTTGAAATGTCGATAACCTTTCACAATAAGTCGAGCTTTGTAGACTATAATATTACCGTCAGCATCCTTCTTCTTCTTGAAGATCCATTTATTCTCTATTGCTTGCCGATCATCGGGCAAGTCAACCAAAGTCCATACTTTGTTCTCATACATGGATCCCATCTCAGATTTCATGGCCTCAAGCCATTTTGTGGAATTTGGGCTCATCATCGCTTCCTCATAGTTTGTAGGTTCATCATGGTCAAGTAACAAGACATCTAGAACAGGATTACTGTACCACTATGGTGCGGATCTTACTCTTGTTGACCTACGAGTTTTGGTAGTAAATTGATCAGAAGTTTCATGATCATCATCATTAACTTCCTCACTAATTGGTGTAGGAATCACTGGAACTGATTTATGTGATGAACTACTTTCCAATGAGGGAGAAGGTACAATTACCTCATCAAGTTCTACTTTCCTCCCACTCACTTCTTTCGAGAGAAACTCCTTCTCTAGAAAGGATCCATTCTTAGCAAGGAATGTCTTGCCTTCGGATCTATGATAGAAGGTGTACCCAACAGTCTGCTTTGGGTATCCTATGAAGACACATTTCTTCGATTTAGGTTCAAGCTTATCAGGTTGAAGCTTTTTCACATAAGCATCGCAGCCCCAAACTTTAAGAAATGACAACTTGGGTTTCTTGCTAAACCATAGTTCATATGGTGTCGTCTCAACGGATTTCGATGGTGCCCTATTTAACATGAATGCAACCGCCTCTTAAGCGTAACCCTAAAATGATAGCGGTAAATCAGTAAGAGACATCATAGATCACATCATATCTAATAAAGTGCGGTTATGACGTTCAGACACACCTTTATGCTGTGGTGTTCCAGATGGTGTGAGTTGCGAAACTATTCCACATTGTTTCAAATGAAGACCAAAATCATAACTCAAATATTCACCTCCACGATCAGATCGTAGAAACTTTATTTTCTTGTTACGATGATTTTCCACTTCACTCTGAAATTCTTTGAACTTTTCAAATGTTTCAGACTTATGTTTCATTAAGTAGATATACCCATATCTCCTCAAATCATCTATGAAGGTCAGAAAATAATGATACCCGTTGCGAGCATCAACACTCATCGGACCGCATACATCAGTATGTATTATTTCCAATAAGTCTATTGCTCGCCCCATTGTTCTGGAGAATGGAGTATTAGTCATCTTGCCCATGAGGCATGGTTCGCAAGCATCAAGTGATTCATAATCAAGTGATTCCAAAAGCCCATCAGCATGGAGTTTCTTCATGCGCTTTACACCAATATTACCTAAACGGTAGTGCCAGAAATAAGTTGCACTATCATTATTAAACTTGTATATTTTGTCTTCAATAATATGAATATGGGTATCACTACTATTGAGATTCAATAAAAATAGACCACTCATCAAGGGTGCATGACCATAAAAGATATTACTCATATAAATAGAACAACCATTATTCTCTGATTTAAATGAATAATTGTCTCGCATCAAACAAGATCCAGATATAATGTTCATGCTTAACGCTGGCACCAAATGACAATTATTCAGGTCTAAAACTAATCCCGAAGGTAGATGTAGAGGTAGCGTGCCGACGGCGATCACATCGACTTTGGAACCATTTCCCACGCGCATCGTCACCTCGTCCTTAGCCAATCTTTGTTTAATCCGTAGCCCCTGTTTTGAGTTGCGAATATGAGCAACATAACCAGTATCAGATACCCAGGCGCTACTACGAGCATTAGTAAGGTACACATCAATAACATGTATATGAAATATACCTTTCACTTTGCCATCCTTCTTATCCGCCAAATACTTGGGGCAGTTCCGCTTCCAGTGACCAGTCCCTTTGCAGTAGAAGCAATCAATCTCAGGCTTAGGTCCAGACTTGGGCTTCTTCACTTGAGCAGCAACTTGCTTGCTGTTCTTCTTGAAGTTCCTCTTCTTCCCTTTGCCCTTCTTCTTGAAACTAGTGGTCTTGTTGACCATCAACACTTGATGCTCCTTCTTGATTTCTACCTCCGCAACATTGCGAAGAGCTCGAGAATTGTCTTATCCATCCCTTGCATATTATAGTTCATGACGAAGCTTTTGTAGCTTGGTGGCAGTGATTAAAGAACTCTGTCAATGACACTATCATTAGGAAGATTAACTCCCAGTTGAGTCAAGTGGTTGTGGTACCCAGACATTATGAGTATGTGTTCAGTGATAGAACTATTCTCCTCCATTTTGCAGCTGTAGAACTTATTGGAGACTTCATATGTCTCAATACGGGAATTTACTTGAAATATTAACTTCAACTCCTAGAACATCTCATATGCTCCATGACGTTCGAAATGTCATTGAAGTCCCGATTCTAAGCCATAAAGCATGGCACAGTGAACTATAGAGTAGTCATCACCTTTGCTCTGCCAGACGTTCATAACATCTGGAGTTGCTCCTGCAGCGGGCTTGATACATTTCCAACGTATCTATAATTTTTAATTGTTCCATGCTATTTTATTATCAATATTGGATGTTTTATAATCATTTTATATCATTTTTTGGTACTAACCTATTGACATAGTGCCAAGTGCGAGTTGTTGTGTTTTCGCATGTTTTTTACATCGCAGGAAATAAATATCAAACGGAGTCCAAATGCCACAAAACTTTACAGAGATTTTTTATGGGCCATAAGGAAGGCAATGGGCCTTGGTTGCACCTGGGGGTGGCCCGAGGGGGGTACAATCCAACCAGGGCGCGCCAGGAGGCCCAGGCGCGCCCTGGTGGGTTGTGCCCACCTCGGGTGCCCCCAGACCGCCTCTTTGCTCTATAAATACCCCCAAAATACCATAACCCTAGATGCATCGACAAAATATTCATCCAGTCGCCGCAGAGTCCAGAACCACCAGATCCAATCTAGACACCATCTCGGATGGGGTTCACCACCTCCGTTGGCGCCTCTCCGATGATGCGTGAGTAGTTCTTTTTAGACCTGCGTGTCCATAGTTAGTAGCTAGATGGCTTCATCTCTCTTTCTTGATTCTCAATACAATGGTCTCTTGGAGATCCATATGATGTAACTCTTTTGCGGTGTGTTTGTTGGGATCTGATGAACTTCGAGTTTATGATCGGTCATATCTTTTTATATCCATGAAAGTTATTTGAGTTTCTTTGATCTCTTATATGCATGATCTCTTATAGCCTCGTATTTCTCCTCCGATATTTGGGTTTTGTTTGGTCAACTTGATCTATTTATCTTGCAATGGGAAGAGGTGCCCGGTAGTGGGTTCGATCTTATGGTGCTTGATCCCAATGACAGAAAGGGAACCAACACGTATGTATCGTTGCTACTAAGGATTAACAGACGAGATCTATATCTACCGCCATATAGATAAACGAATCTTGTCTACATCATGTCATCATTCTTATTGCATTACTTTTTTCCATGAACTTAATACACTAGATGCATGCTGGACAATGGTCGATGTGTGGAGTAATAGTAGTAGATGCAGGCAGGAGTCAGTTTACTAATCTTGGATGTGATGCCTATGTAATGATCATTTCCTGGATATCATCATAATTATTTGAAGTTCTATCAATTTCCCAACAGTAATTTGTTTACCCATCGTTTGCTATTTTCTCGAGAGAAGCCACTAGTGAAACCTACGGCCCTCGGGTGTTCTTTCTCGTATATTTGCCTTTGCGATCTACCTTTTTATTTGCTTGTATTTTCAGATCTATTAAACCAAAAATCCAAAAATACTTTGCTGCACTTTATTTTATTTGTGATCTATTATTTCAATCTATTACAACTTTCTCCCGTCAACACGCAATTTCTGACGGCGTACCCCGAAAGGGATTGACAACCCCTTTAACACGCCGGGTTGCGAGGTGTTGTTATTTGTGTGCAGGGGCTGTTTACGTTGTGGTGCTTGGTTCTCCTACTAGTTCGATACCTTGGTTTCATAACTGAGGGAAATACCTACCGTCACTGTGCTACATCATACCTCCCTCTCCAGGGAAATACCGACGTAGTTCCAGCTGCCATCAAGGAGAATTTCTGGCGCCGTTGTCGGGGTGGATCTTCAACATAACCAGGTTTCTAATCGCAAATATCATCTCCTTGAAATTTACATTATTTTCCATTTGCCTCTCATTTTCCTCTCCCCCACTGCACAAAAAATTGCTGTTTTATTCGCCTCTCTTTTTCCGTTCGTCGTTTTCTTGCTAGATCTATTTTTGTGTGTGAGATCTTGTTTGCCATTATGGATAATTCCTCCTCTATTGCTTGCACTCCCGAAATGAGGTTCTCAACTTTAAACAAAGGGGAGTAGAAAGTTTAAAATATGCTTGGTATAGAATTTGCAATGCTCATAATAGAGCTATCCGTAAGCAATCTACCGTTGTGCTTCTGCGTTGTTTTTATGTTGGCATCACCACTTTGTATAGATTCGTCCTTGATACGATTACCGGTGGAAATTTATTAATGAGTCCTCCTTTTGATGCTCTTAATGCTATGGGAAATTTAGTGGGATCACCACCTCTTATGGTTATGGAAAGACTAGATGCTATTGAAAAGAAAATGCAAACAGAAGATCATATAGAAATTATACATAAAAAAGATGCATAATTTTGCTACTAATCTTGGGTCAAAAGCGGGTGATATCTTTAAGTTGTTAAAAGAGAGGGGTACTTTAATCCATGAAAGAATAGAAGAAAGTCCATCTCGGATTGATAAATTGGAAGAAATCTTTAGTAATCTAAGCACGACTTTTACTACCGCCAAAATTATTGAGGAAACTCCTGTAAAGAGTAGGAGATCTAGGAACAAGGGTGGAACTTCTAGTGATAGCAATAAAGTAGATCTTAAGATGATTAGTATTCACCCTGATTTTGTTGAAGTGATAAGAGATCCTTTTTGCAAGAATGAAATCTTTGAATTTATTCCTAGGAGTGTTGTTATTGAAAATCTTTATGCTAAATGTTTAAGGGATTATAAGTGTTTGATTGAAGAGTTGGACAAAGATGACAAAACTTAGATCCATGCTTTATGCCTAGCTAAGGGCGTAAAACTATAGCGCTTGTTGGGAGGCAACCCAATGAATAAAATTTATTTCCTTTTGATTTTTGCTTTCTGTTCTTGAGTGTTAGCACAATTATGCTACTGTTATGATTGTGTTTTTTGTGTTTTAATTAGTGTGTGTGCCAAGTAAAGCCTTTAGGTTCTTCTTGGGCAATAGTTGTTTGATCTTGCTAAAAAATAGAAACTTTTACGCTCATGAAACTAATTTTTATTTTTTACCAGAGAGCGATAAAATGCCTATTCCAATTGCAGTAGATCAGTATAAAAATTTCTCAGGTCATCCTAATTTTTTAGAGTTTTTTGAGTTACAAAAGTATTCGAAATAGTCAGATTGCTACAGACTGTTCTGTTTTGGCAGATTATGTTTTCTTTGTGTTGTGTGCTTATTTTGAGGGCTCTATGGTTTTCTTTGATGAGTTTTTGCCATAGAAAAGTTGGAATACAGTAGATATAATAAAAAACAAAATATGAATTGGTTTGATACATCACTTATAGTAGTGATTTATTATTCTTATACTAACGGATCTCACGAAGGCTTTGTTGAGTTTTGTGTGATTGAAGTTTTCAAGTTTTGGGTTATCTTACGATGGATGAAGAAAGGATGTAAGGGCCTAAGCTTGGGGATGCCTCGGCATCCCAAGCTATTATCCAAGAATGAACAACCAACTAATCTTGGGGATGCCCCTGAGTGGCATCCCCGCTTTTTTCGAACAACTATCGGTATTTTACTCGAGAATATATTTTTATTCGTCATATGATATGTGTTTTGCTTGGAGCGTCTTGTATGATATGTGTCTTTTCTTGTTTTATTTTGTGTTTTAAGTCATCAATCCTTGCTGGACACACCTTTTTGAGAGAGACAAAATTATGTCACGACTTTTAGAATTGCTCTCTATGCTTCACTTAAATCTTTTATGAGCTAGGACTTGCTCTAGTGCTTCACTTATATCTTTTTGAGCACGGTGTGGTTAGTATTTTTGAAGAAATACTCTCTTACTTCACTTAGATTTATTTGAGAGTTAGTAAAATTTTGAAGAAATTCTCTCTTGCTTCACTTAAATTCTTTTGAGAGAAAGAAAATGTGTTATGCTCATGATCTTCACTTATATTTGTTTGAGCTTATGAAAAGCAACACATGAAAATTAGTGCCAAAGTGATAGATATCCAAGAAGGATAAAGAAAAATAAAATGTCGTGAAGATCATTGGACAAAATAAACTTGATTCTTAGTAATAGTTTTGAGATATGATGATGTGATATGTGAGTTATGTTGATGAGTGAGGGAGTCCTGGATTAGTGGGTGTCCGGATGGCCGGACTATACCTTCAGCCGGACTCCTGGACTATGAAGATACAAGATTGAAGACTTCGTCTCATGTCCGGAAGGGACTTTCCTTGGCGTGGAAGGCAAGCTTGGCGATACGGATATGTAGATCTCCTACCATTGTAACCGACTTTGTGTAACCCTAACCCTCTCCGGTGTCTATATAAACCGGAGGGTTTTAGTCCGTAGGACAACATACAGAACAACAATCGTACCATAGGCTAGCTTCTTGGGTTTAGCCTCTCCGATCTCGTGGTAGATCTACTCTTGTACCACCCATATCATCAATATTAATCAAGCAGGGCGTAGGGTTTTACCTCCATCAAGAGGGCCCGAACCTGGGTAAAACTTCGTGTTCCTTGCCTGCTGTTACCATCCGGCCTAGACGCACAGTTCGGGACCCCCTACCCGAGATCCGCCGGTTTTGACACCGACATTGGTGCTTTCATTGAGAGTTCCTCTGTGTCATCACCGTCAGGCTTGATGGCTCCTACGATCATCAATAGCGATGCAGTCCAGGGTGAGACCTTCCTCCCCGGACAGATCTTCGTCTTCGGTGGCTTCGCACTGTGGGCCAATTCACTTGGCCATTTGGAGAAGATCGAAAGCTACGCCCCTGGCCGTCAGGTCAGATTTGGAAGTTTAAACCACATGGCTGACATCCGCGGGGACTTGATCTTTGACGGATTCGAGCCACTGACGAGCGCGCTGCACTGTCACGACGAGCATGATCTAGCTCTACCGCCGAACAGTGCCCTGGAGGCCGCACCCGCATCGGCTTCGACCCTTAATTCGGAGCCAACTGCGCCGATCGAGGATGGGTGGTTGGACGCCGCCTCAGGGGCTGCGATCCCAACGGCGATCAAGCCGAACATCGGCCTCGCACTCCGCGAGACTCGTGACTCCAAGGTGCCGGACTCCTCTCCGGACTCCGAACCCTCCGCGCCCCTGCCGATCGAATCCGATTGGGCGCCGATCATGGAGTTTACTACCGCGGACATCTTTCAGCACTCGCCTTTCGGCGATATTCTGAAGACACTAAAGTCTCTCTCTTTATCAGGAGAGCCCTGGCCGGACTACGGTCAGCAAGGTTGGGATATGGACGATGAAGAAATTCAAAGCCCACCCACCACCCACTTTGTAGCCACTATCGATGATTTAACCGACATGCTCGACTTTGACTCCGAAGACATCGACGGTATGGACGCCGATGCAGGAGACGATGAAGAACCAGCGCCTATTGGGCCCTGGAAAGCCACCTCGTCATATGACATATACATGGTGGACACCCCAAAAGAAGGAGATGGCGATGGAACAGCGGAGGATGACCCCTCCAAGAAACAGCCTAAGCGCCGGCATTAGCGGCGCCGCTCAAAATCCCGCCAAAGCAAATACGGTGATTCTAGCACGGGAGATAATAATACTTCGGAGAGTGCCGAAGAAAACCCCCTCCAGCAAGATTCAGCACAGGAGGATGGAGAAGCCAGCCCTCATGAGAGAGCGGCAGACAGAGAGGTCGAGGATGATAATTATATGCCTCCCTCTGAAGACGAGGCAAGCCTCGACGACGACGAATTCGTTGTGCCAGAGGATCCCATCGATCAAGAGCGTTTTCAACGCAGGCTTATGGCCACGGCAAGAAGCCTTAAGAAAAAACAACAACTTAGAGCTGATCAAGATTTGCTAGTCGACAGATGGACTGAAGTCCTTGCGGCCGAAGAACATAAACTCGAACGCCCCTCCAAGAGCTACCCAAAGCGCAGGTTGCTACCCGGTTAGAGGAGGAAGCACTTAAACCTACATCACCAGCACTTGATACGGCCGACCGGCCACCTCGTGGCCGTGACAGAGAGGCCTCTCGGCCCTCCACTCAAGCCGCACCCCGTACCAAGGCATGGGAAAATGCGCCAGACCTGCGAGATATGTTGGAGGACAAGGCAAGGCAAACAAGATCGATCTATGGATCGCGTGGGCGCCCCATGACTCGAGATGATAACCGCCACACCGGACACAAATCCGGTAGGGCCGAACACAGTAGACAAAGCTCATTGGAGCTACGTCGTGATATAGCCAGTATAGAGGCGTCGCACACCCACTATGCTTCACAGATGAAGTAATGGATCATCAAATCCCCGAGGGTTTCAAACCTGTAAACATCGAATCATACGATGGCACAACAGATCCTGCGGTATGGATCGAGGATTATCTCCTTCATATCTACATGGCCCGCGGCGATGATCTCCACGCCATCAAATACCTCCCACTCAAGCTTAAAGGACCAGATCGGCATTGGCTTAACAGCTTGCCAGTAGGATCAATCAGTTGTTGGGAGGACCTGGAAGCCGCATTCCTCGACAATTTCCAGGGCACTTATGTGCGACCACCAGACGCCGATGACCTAAGCCACGTAATTCAGCAGCCAAAGGAATCGGCCAGGCAGTTCATGACACGGTTCCTAACAAAGAAAAATCAAATAGTCGACTGTCCGAACATAGAGGCCCTAGCAGCCTTCAAGCACAATATCCGTGACGAGTGGCTTGCCGGGCACCTTGGACAGAAAAAGCCGAAATCTATGGCAGCACTCACGACACTCATGACCCGCTTTTGCGCGGGAGAAGACAGCTGGCTTGCTCGTAGCAACAATATGACCAAGAACCCTGGTAATTCGGATACCAGGGACAGTAGTGGCAGGTCACGTCGCAACAAGCAGAAGCACCGCATTAACGGCGACAATGCTGAGGATACGACAGTTAATGCCGGATTCAGAGGCTATAAATCCGGTCAGCAGAAAAAGCCATTCAAAAGAAATCCTAGGGGTCCGTACAGTTTGGACCGAATACTCGACCGCTTGTGCTAGATACATGGCACCCCTGAAAAGCCGGCCAATCACACCAACAGGGATTGTTGGGTGTTCAAGCAGGCAGGCAAGTTAAATGCTGAAAATAAAGACAAGGGGCTGCATAGCAATGACGACGAAGAGCCCCGGCCGCCGAACAACAGTGGACAGAAGGGTTTTCCCCCACAAGTGCGGACGGTGAACATGATATACGCAACCCACATCCCCAAGAGGGAGCGGAAGCGCGCGTTAAGGGACGTATACGCGGTAGAGCCAGTCGTCCCAAAGTTCAACCCATGGTCCTCCTGCCCGATCACCTTTGATCGAAGGGACCATCCCACTAGCACCCGTCATGGCGGATTCGCCACATTGGTTCTAGACCCAGTTATTGACGGATTTCATCTCACTAGAGTCCTTATGGATGGCGGCAGCAGCCTGAACCTGCTTTACCAGGATACATTGCGGAAAATGGGCATAGATCCCTCGAGGATTAAGCCCACCAAAACGACCTTTAAAGGCGTAATACCAGGTGTAGATGCCAACTGTACAGGCTCAGTCACACTTGAAGTGGTCTTCGCATCTCCAGATAATTTCCGAAGCGAGGAGTTAATCTTCGACATAGTCCCATTCCGCAGTGGCTATCACGCACTGCTCGAGCGAACCACATTCGCCAAGTTCAATGCGGTACCGCACTACGCATACCTTAAGCTCAAGATGCCAGGCCCTCGAGGAGTAATTACGGTCAATGGAAACACCGAACGCTCCCTCCGAACGGAGGAGCACACGGCGGCCCTTGCAGCGGAAGTACAAAGCAGCCTCTCCAGGCAGTTCTCTAGTCCGGCCATTAAACGTCCGGACACCGTCAAGCGCGCCCGGAGTAACCTACAACAAGACCGCCTGGCACGTTCCGAGCAGGCGTAGCAATGCGGCCCCAACCCCAGCCCTCGCAAAAATGTGACACTAGTGCTTCACGTACATAACTACGCTCTAGAAATACCATGGGTACAGGGGGAGGGGCACCATGACGGCACGCCCGAAACACGGCTTAAACTGCACCAGGGGCTGCCAATTTTTTAATTTTCTCTTACTTTCAGGACTCCATTCTTCAGAAGGCCTGTTCGGCAGTTCAATTGCCGCACAAACGATGCAAGAACCAGGGAAGCAGACAAGCCATGCCGCATTATGGAACTCCCAGGTATTCTCTATCACGAGCAGTATACCTGTTTCGCATGCCATTCCGTAGCCTGCCCCTGAAACGGACATGTTAAATAGTCCAACCTTTTGCTTATCGCATTATTTGTATCGTTCCGCTTTGATCGCAGCCCTTTTTAATAAACAATGCATAGCTTTTGTCTATTTTTGCATTACTCTTTTTTTTTACAAATATATGTTCCTTAACGACATGTTGCACCCGTACACTTTGGTACGGCCAAAATACGCCAGGGGCTTTAGTACCCCTCAATATGGTGTGAGAAGTCCAAACACTTTAACAAGTGCGGCACCCCGAACTTATAGCATTATATGCATCGGCTCCGAATCATGTCTTGGGTCAATAGTTGGGTTTGCCCGGCTCCTATCTTTTGGTGCCTTACGTTCCGCTATGTCGGCTAAGGTAGCACTACACACTACAAAAACAGCTATAGACAATATGGACACTAATGGCGCACTGTACATGTGGTGCGCCATTACTAAATACTAATGGCGCACCATGTGTTGGTGCGCCATTAGTGTGCAAATACTAATGGCGCACCACATCCACGGTGCGCCATTAGTAATTTTTTTAATTTTTTCCAAAACTACTAATGGCGCACCATGGGAGTGGTGCGCCATTAGTAACTTGGCCACCACTTCCACCGAATGCACCCCCCTCCCGTGGACCGCCTTTTCAGTTTAAAAAAATAAAAAATGATGGAAATGTCAAAAAAATAAAAGAAAATAAGTTTCCCATGTGATATGTGGTCTAGTTGTTGTGAAAATTTACAAATATGAATTTCGACTTTATTTGCGAAATCTCTCGAGAATTTGTAAAATGGGCATAACTTTTGCGTACGAACTCGGATGAAAAAGTTTTTTACATGAAAAATCATCTACTTGAAAAGTTACATCCAAATTTAACCAGGGGAACCCCGTTAAACATTTTCAAAATCCTCAAAAACCTAACAAAAAAAAGTTACGGGGCTTTTAAGATCTGGAGAGGCAAAAAAATTCAAACTTACTAATGGCGCACCTACCCATGGTGCGCCATTACTATCTTCCCGCCTTCAAAATTCAAAATAAGTTAAAAAAATAAAAAAAGTTACTAATGGCGCACCTGCCCATGGTGCGCCATTAGTATCTTACTGCCTTCAAAATTCAAAATAAATCAAAAAAATAAAAAAAAGTTAGTAATGGCGCACCTGCCTGCGGTGCGCCATTACTATGCCGTATATATGGCTGGGCGTGGTCCTCTCCTCCTTACCTCTTCATTCTTCTCCTCCACTCCACCTCTCCTCCACTCCATCTCCTCCTCTCCTCCACTCCATCTTCCCTTCTCTCCTCCACCATACTACCCTCCTTCTCTCCGGCGACCTCCTCCTCCTCTCTGGCGACCTCCTCCTCCTCTCCGACGACCTCCTCCTCCCTCCTCTCCTCCCCTCCCCTCCCCTCACGGTTTCTCCTCCCTCCTCTCCGGTGAGCTCCTCCTCCCTCCTCTCCGGTGAGCTCCTCCTCCCTCCTCTCCGGTGAGTTCCTCCTCCCTCCTCTCCTCACATCCCCTCATGGTTTCTCCTTCCTCCTCTCCGATGCTCCTGTGAACTCCTCTCCGGTGACCTCCTCCTCCTCTCCGGCGATGTAGGCGAGCGCCTCTCCGGTGACCTCCTCCTCCTCCTCTCTGGCGAACTCCTCTCTGGTAAAAGAACACGGCAAAAGAACGTACAAGATCCAAAAATAGGAACAAAATTTGAAATAATATCGTGCCAAAAATGAGCAAAAAATGGGCAAGAAAATCACGATCCAGATCCAAATTCAAAATTCAAAAATAGCAATGGCGCACGGTGGGGGTTAGACAGTGCGCCACTACTATTTTCCCGCCTTCAAAATTCAAAAATACTAATGGCGCACCAGTGGCCTATACTAATGGCGCACCAGTGGCCTATACTAATGGCGCACCGTGGCCTGTACTAATGGCGCACCGGTGATGCGCCATTAGTAGGCAAAACTGGTGCGCCATTAGTAGCCCTTTTCCTAGTAGTGCTAGGAGAACTACTGCGATTGTGCCCCAGTTGAGCTGGGTCAAGCACCTCAGTAGAGAAAGCTAAAACTGACCGTCATGATGAAGCGAGAGCTAGTCGCTGTTCGAGAGGTTTTTCGAGTCCCTAAAGACTTATGCCGCTTAGAGCGAGGAGTCGGCTCTGTCCGGCCAAGGCGTGGATAACGCCCCGAAGTCGGTCTTCCGAATACCAGGCGCTTCGCCGAAATTTAAAATTATAGAATTCTATGGCTAAGTGAGAGTGTTCACACATTATAGTCCGATTGCCTTGTTCGTTGTGCTGAGCGCCTCCCTCGAAGGACACAAACATGGGGAAAAGAGCGCTCAGGTTTATCCCCGAACACCCCAGCACTAGCGGCACGGGGGCAGAAGCCGTGCGCCATTAGTATACCAGATACTAATGGCACACCAGTGGTGCGCCATTAGTAAAAAATACTAGTGGTGTGATACTAATGGCGCACCAGTGATGCGCCATTAGTAGGCAAAACTGGTGCGCCATTAGTAGCCCTTTTCCTAGTAGTGCTAGGAGAACTACTGCGATTGTGCCCCAGTTGAGCTAGGTCGAGCACCTCAGTAGAGAAAGCTAAAACTGACTGTCATGATGAAGCGAGAGCTGGTCGCTGTTCGAGAGGTTTTTCGAGTCCCTAAAGACTTATGCCGCTTAGAGCGAGGAGTCGGCTCTGTCCGGCCAAAGCGTGGATAATGCCCCGAACTCGGTCTTCCGAATACCAGGGGCCTCGCCGAAATTTAAAATTATAGAATTCTATGCCTAAGTGAGAGTGTTCACGCATTATAGTCCGATTGCCTTGTTCGTTGTGCTGAGCGCCTCCCTCGAAGGACCCAAACATGGGAAAAAGAGCGCTCAGGTTTATCCCCGAACACTCCAGCACTAGCGGCACGGGGGCAGAAGCCGACGACTCGCCATCTCTCAGAATTGATAAACAACCGCACGGAAGGTAATATTTTAAATTCCAACAGCATTGCTTAGCGCATATGAACAAGTTTTCAGCGCACAGGACAAAATGAGCGAGTTTTACTCCAAAATTACATCCCTGGGACATTCATCCGCCATAAGGCGGGCACCCTTCAGAACATCCTTATAATAATTCTCGGGCTTGCGATGCTCTTTCCCCGGCGGTGGCCCGTCCTTCACAAGCTTCTCAGCATCCAGCTTGCCCCAGTGCACCTTAGCACGGGCAAGGGCCCTATGGGCACCTTCAATGCAGACGCAGCGCTTGATGACTTCGAGCCTTGGACAGGCCCCCACTAGCCGCTGCACCAGCCCGAAATAGCTCCCAGGCAGAGCCTCTCCAGGCCACAGCCGAACTATGAGGCCCTTCATGGCCTGTTCGGCCGCCTTGTGGAGCTCGACCAGTTGCTTCAGCTGGTCGCTCAGGGGCATGGGGTGTCTGGCCTCAGCATATTGAGACCAGAACACCTTCTCTGTCGAGCTGCCCTCCTCGGCTCGATAGAATGCGGCGGCATCGGACATGCTACGAGGAAGATCTGCGAATGCTCCTGGAGAGCTCCAGATTCGGGTAAGTAACAAGTAACTCACGTTTATGTGTTTGCTTTGCATAAAGAATGCCTTACCCGCCGCTATCTTTTTCACCGCATCCAACTCCTGGAGGGTCTTCTGGGATTCGGCCTTGGCAGACTTGGCATTTTCAATAGCCACCGCGAGCTCGGACGCTCGCGTCTTTGAGTCAAGCTCCAAACTCTCATGTTTTTTCATGAGAGCCTGGAGCTCTTGCCGCACCTTGCCAACCTGGGCCTCATACTTCTCCCGCTCGGTGCGCTCCGTGGCCGCCCTCTTCTCGGCCTCGGACAGCGCTTGCTTAAGGGTCACCACCTCAGACGTGGCCCCTACAATAGCCACGATAATCTTGTCATTTTTTGCAATTGCACATTTTTTATATATATTTAAACAAGGTATTTCTTACCTTCCTTGTCCTCGAGCTGCTTCTTGGCACGCCCGAACTCTTGCTCGGACTGCTCGAGGTTCTGCTTTAGCGTGTCCACTTCGGCAGTCAGTGCGGCGGACGCCAGCAGAGAAGCCTGCATACGCATATTGACTCCTTTTTGTTAGACTCCTGAGAATTTTATTTGATCCTCTATTCGGCTTTTCTTCCCGAACGCCAAACAGAGCATCAGGGGCTACTGTCTATGCGGTAATATTATTTACACATTCTTTACTTACCTCAAAGCCTGTTAAAAGGCTAGCACAAGATTCAGTCAGTCCGCTCTTGGCGGACTGAACCTTCTGGACCACCACACTCATAATGGTGCGGTGCTCCTCGTCGATGGAGGCGCCTTTGAGCACCTCCAACAGATTGTCCGGCGCCTCCGGTTGGACGGGGGTCACCGGTACGGTGGGCTTGCTCCTCTTGGAAGGAGGTCGCCCGCCGGACTCTGGAACCTTTGAAGGTTCCGGAGCGGTGTCCGGCCTAGAGCCGGACTTGGAGCCCTAGGGGGTTTTATCCCCTTTACTCCTGGAGTCCGGGAGGTCGCCTTGTGGCGCCTCCAGGACCACCTCCTCCTGGCTTGGAACCTAGTGGGACAACACTTCAGCGTCGTCCGTAGGGCGGGGGGAGGTAGCTGTCGGAAGCGAATTCACATTCGGCGAGTCCAGTGAACCGCTTGACGACGCGTCGAGACGGTCTTTGGGTGGGCTACATAATCATATTCGACATAAGGGAAAGCTGTGCAATAAAAGAATACTATGAATTACTCTGGTATCCGGATACTTACGATTTCGCCAGGGGCTTGGCCCTGAGCGGCCACTCCTCTCCGTCGTCGTCGGCGTTGGTGGAGTAGTCCAGAGGAAGGGTTTTCCCCTTCTTGGACCCTTCGGCCTCCCCAGTGAGGGCGGCCTTCCTTTTCTTCTCTCCCCCCGATGGAGGGGGAGAGGTCTCTTCTTCCTCCTCCTCGTCTTCACGGGAGGAATGCGCCTTGGAGCCGTCGGATGATGAACCCGACACCACCTGGCGCCGGGCACTTGTTCGAGTCCCTGTGGCCTTCTTCTCCGGCACCACATAGGGTGCCGGAACCAGCAGCTTCGCCAAGCGGACATCGGCTGGGTCTTCGGGCAAAGGAGCCAGACAGTCGATCTGTCCGGACTTCGCCTGCCTGTCAAAGGTAAGGGAGCTTAGATCCCGCATAGAGTTAAACTATGAAAAACTAATACCCTGTAAAAGGTACAAACAACTTGCCTCAGCGCCCTTGAAAAGCACCTTCCAAGCATCTTCGTATATCGTGTCGAAGAGCCTGCTCAAAGTTCGGTGCTGCGCCGGGTTGAACTCCCACAGATTGAAGGCCCGTTGTTGACACGGGAGGATCCAGCGGATGAGCATAACCTGGACTACGTTGACAAGCTTGAGCTGCTTGTTCACCAGGGTTTGGATGCATGTTTGCAGTCCAGTCACCTCTCCTTTGCTGCCCCATGACAGGCCCGTCTCTTTCCAGGACATGAGCCGTGTTGGGGGTCCGGACCGGAACTCGGGGGCTGCGACCCACTCAAGGTCGCGCGGCTCGGTGATGTAAAACCACCCCGATTGCCACCCCTTCAGGGTCTCCACAAAGGATCCCTCGAGCCATAAGACATTGGGCATCTTGCCCACCTTGGCGCCTCCGCACTCCGACTGGTTGCCGCGCACCACCTTCGGCTTAACATTGAAAGTCTTGAGCCATAGGCCGAAATGGGGGCGGATGCGGAGGAAAGCCTCGCACACGACGATAAATGCCGAGATGTTGAGGATGAAGTTCGGGGCCAGATCATGGAAATCCAGGCCGTAGTAGAACATGAGTCCCGGGACGAATGGGTGGATATGAAAGCCCAGTCCACGGAGGAAGTGGGGACGAAACACTACCCTCTCATGGGGCCTTGGGGTGGGGAGGAGCTGCCCCTCTTCGGGAAGCCGACACGCGATGTCGTTAGACAAGTATCCGGCCTTCCTCAGTTTTTTGATGTGTACCTCCGTGACGGAGGAGACCATCCACTTGCCTCCCGCTCCGGACATGGCAGGAGAAGGTTGAGGTGGGGATTGCGGACTTGGGCGCTGGAGCTCGAGTGCGCGAAAATGGATAGGCAAAGGAGGAAGAAGGCGTAGGTGAAAAGGTGGATCCTTATCCCCTTATATGGGTGGACGCAACTACGTGTCCCCACCAGCCTGGTAAAACTCGCTTATCTCCAAGCGCCGTAATCAATGGCGCAGTTGGGTTACCCAGGCCCGTATTGATGAGAATCCCGGAATAAGGGGACACGATCTCTACTTTGACGAGACATGCCAAGGAAACCGCCTCGCATGACACGTTGAGGTGGGATAATAAAACGATTCGAATAAAGGCTTGGCCGTGGTGCGATGTCACACTACGGAATACGTCAGCAGATTAGATTTGTGTAAATATTATTCTATCTATGGCAATATGTGGAGACTTATTTTGCAGAGCCGGACACTATCTTTGTGTTCAAAATCTTCTATGAAGTACTTGGAGGAGGAACCCGCCTTGCAATGCCGAAGACAATTTGTGCGTCGGGCTCGTCATCATTGAAGCCTGGTTCAGGGGCTACTGAGGGAGTCCTGGATTAGGGGGTGTCCGGATGGCCGGACTATACCTTCAGCCGGACTCCTGGACTATGAAGATACAAGATTGAAGACTTCGTCCCGTGTCCGGAAGGGACTTTCCTTGGCGTGGAAGGCAAGCTTGGCGATACAGATATGTAGATCTCCTACCATTGTAACCGACTTTGTGTAACCCTAACCCTCTCCGTAGGACAACATACAGAACAACAATCATACCATAGGCTAGCTTCTAGGGTTTAGCCTCTCCGATCTCGTGGTAGATCTACTCTTGTACTACCCATATCATCAATATTAATCAAGCAGGACGTAGGGTTTTACCTCCATCAAGAGGGCCCGAACCTGGGTAAAACTTCGTGTCCCTTGCCTCCTGTTACCATCCGGCCTAGACGCACAGCTCGGGACCCCCTACCCGAGATCCGCCGGTTTTGACACCAACAATGAGTAATTGTGCTTTAGTAAAAATATTGCTGTTAAGGTTTGTGATTCCCTATGCATGCACGAAAGTCAATAATCATGCAATGAAAATTATATCCTACTTATGGTGCATTATTTGGTATTAATTATGCTTAATGCTTGCTTATGAGATTATTCATTTCTTGGTTGGTCGCTTCTCAATCTTTTTGCTAGCCTTCAATTTTGCACTAAGTATGACCTCCACTTGTGCATCCAAAATCCTTTAAACCAATTTTGCCACATGAGTCCACTATATCTACCTATATGCGATATTTGGGTTTTGTTTGGTCAACTTGATCTATTTATCTTGCAATGGGAAGAGGTGCCCGGTAGTGGGTTCGATCTTACGGTGCTTGATCCCAATTATAGAAAGGGAACCGACACGTATGTATCATTGCTACTAAGGATAAAAAGGCGAGATCTATATCTACCGCCATATAGTTAAATGGATCTTGTATACATCATGTCATCGTTCTTATTGCATTACTCCGTTTTCCATGAACTTAATACACTAGATGCATGCTGGATAGCGGTCGATGTGTGGAGTAAGAGTAGTAGATGTAGGCAGGAGTCGGTCTACTAATCTTGGACGTGATGCCTATGTAATGATCATTGCCTATATATCTTCATAATTATTTGATGTTCTATCAATTGCCCAACGGTAATTTGTTTTCCCGCCGTTTGCTATTTTTCTCGAGAGAAGCCAGTAGTGAAACCTACGGCCCTCGGGACTTCTTTCTCATATATTTGCCTTTGCGACCTACCTTTTTATTTGCTTTTATTTTCAGATCTATTAAACCAAAAATCCAAAAATACTTTGATGCACTTTATTTTATTTGTGATCTATTATTTCAATCTATTACAACTTTCTCCCATCAACACGCAATTTCTGGCGCCGTACCCCAAAAGGGATTGACAACCGCTTTAACACGTCGAGTTGTGGGGTGTTGTTATTTGTGTGCAGGGGTTGTTTACGTTGTGTTGCTTGGTTCTCCTACTGGTTCGATACCTTGGTTTCATAACTGAGGGAAATACCTACCGTCACTGTGCTACATCATCCCTCCCTCTCCAGGGAAATACCGACGTAGTTCCAGCTGCCATCAGGGCTTTGCACCTAGCGGTGCTTCTAGGACGTAATTCTTATGAGGAGCAATGAGGATAATCCTCAAGTTACGGACCCAGTCCGTGTAGTTGCTACCATCATCTTTCAACTTAGCTTTCTCTAGGAACGCATTAAATTCAAAGGAACAGTAGCACGGGCCATTTATCTACAAGAACATAAACATGCAAAATACTATCGGGTACTGAGTTCATGATAATTAAAGTTCAATTAATCGTATTACTTAAGAACTCCCACTTAGATAGACATCCGTCTAGTCATCTAAATGATCACATGATCCATATCAACTAAACCATGTCCTATCATCACGTGAGATGGAGAAGTTTTCAATGGTGAACATCACTATGTTGATCATATCTACTATTTGATTCACACTCGAACTTTCGATCTCAGTGTTCCGAGGCCATATGTGCATATGCTAGGCTTGTCAAGTTTAACCTGAGTATTCTGCTTGTGCAAAACTGGCTTGCACCCATTGTACGTGAATGTAGAGCTTATCACACCCGATCATCACGTGGTGTCTCGGCACGATGAACTGTAGCAATGGTGCATACTGAGGGAGAACACTTGTACCTTGAAATTTAGCGAGAGATCATCTTATAATGCTACCGCCGTACTTAGCAAAATAATATGCATAAAAGATAAACATCACATGCAATCAAAATAAGTGATATGATATGGCCATCATCATCTTGTGCCTTTGATCTCCATCTCCAAAGCACCGTCATGATCACCATCGTCACCGGCTTCACACCTTGATCTCCATCGTAGCATCGTTGTCGTCTCGCCAAATATTGCTTCTATGACTATCGCTACCGCTTAGTGATAAAGTAAAGCAATTACATGGCGATTGCATTTCATACAATAAAGTGACAACCATATGGCTCCTACCAGTTGTCGATAACTGTTACAAAACATGATCATCTCATACAACAATTTATATCATCATGTCTTGACCATATCACATCACAACATGCCCTGGAAAAACTAGTTAGACGTTACCTACTTTGTTGTTGCAAGTTTTATGTGGCTGCTACGGGATTCTAGCAAGAACCGTTCTTACCTACGCATCAAAACCACAACAATTTTTCGTCAAGTGTGCTGTTTTAGCCTTCAACAAGGACCGGGCGTAGTCAAACTTGATTCAACAAAAGCTAGAGAAACAGACACCCGCTACCCACATGTGTGTGAAGCACATCGGTACAACCAGTCTCATGAATGCGGTCATGTAATGTCGGCCCGGGCCGCTTCATCCAACAATACCGCCGAATCAAAGTAAGACGTTGTTGGTAAGCAGTATGACTATTATCATGCACAACTCATTGTGTTCTACTCGTGCATATAACATCTACACATAGACCTGGCTCGGATGCCACTGTTGGGGAACGCAGTATTTCAAAAAATTTACCTAAGATCACGCAAGATCTATCTAGGAGATGCATAGCAATGAGTGGGGAGAGTGTGTCTATGTACCCTCGTAGACCGAAAGCGAAAGCTTTTAGTAACACGGTTGATGTAGTCGAACGTCTTCGTGATCCAACTGATCCAAGTACCGAATGTACGACACCTCCGCGATCAGCACACGTTCAGCTCGAAGACGTCCCTCGAACTCTTGATCCATTTGAGGCTGAGGGGGAGTTCCATCAGCACGACGGCGTGGCGACGGTGATGATGAAGTTACCGGCGCAGGGCTTCGCCTAAGCACTATGACGATATGATCGAGGTGTGTAACTGTGGAGGGGGCACTGCACACGGTTGAGAGAAGCTTGTGTATTCTAGGGTGCCCCTGCCCCCGTATCTAAAGGAGGGGAGGGGAGGCTGGCCGGCCCTCCTAGGGCGCGCTAGGAGAGGCGAATCCTACTAGGACTCCAAGTCCTAGTAGGTTTGCACCTAAGGAAGAGGGGGAAGAAGGAAGGAAGAGACGAAGGGAAGGAAAGGGGGCACCGCCCCCTTTCCCCTAGTCCAATTCCGACCCAAGGGGGGCGCACGGCCAGACCCTCCTGGCCCTTCCTCTCTTCCACTAAGGCCCATAGAGGCCCATTAGTTCCCCCCGGGGGGAGGGGTTCCGATAATTATTCGATACCTCTCGGAACTCATCCAGTGTCTGAATAACATCATCCAATATATCAATCTTTATGTCTCGACCATTTCGAGACTCCTCATCATGTTTGTGAGCTCATCCGGGACTCCAGACAAAATTCGGTCATCAAATCACATAACTCATAATATAAATTGTCATCGATCGTTAAGCGTGTGGACCCTATGGGTTCGAGAACTATGTAGACATGACCGAGACATGTCTTCGGTCAATAACCAATAGTGGAACCTGGATGCTCATATTGGCTCCTACATATTCTACGAAGATCTTTATCGGTCAAACCGCATAACAACATACGTTGTTCCCTTTGTCATCGGTATGTTACTTGCCCGAGATTCGATCGGCGGTATCATCATACCTAGTTCAATCTTGTCACCGGCAAGTCTCTTTACTCGTTCTGTTATGCATCATCCCGTGACTAACTCATTAGTCACATTGCTTGCAAGGCTCATAGTGATGTGCATTACCGAGAGGGCCCAAAGATACCTCCCTGATACACAGAGTGACGAATCCTAATCTCGATCTATGCCAACTCAACAAACACCATCGGAGACACCTGTAGAGCATATTTATAATCACCCAGTTACGTTGTGATGTTTGATAGCACACAAGGTGTTCCTCCGGTATTCGGGAGTTTCATAATCTCATAGTCCGATGAACATGTATAAGTCATGAAGAAAGCAATAGCAGAAAAACTAAACGATCATTATGCTAAGCTAACGGATGGGTCTTGTCCATCACATCATTCTCTAATGATGTGATCCCGTTCATCAAATTACAACACATGTCTATGGCTAGGAAACTTAACCATCTTTGATTAATGAGCTAGTCAAGTACAGGCATACTAGGGACACTCTATTTGTCTATGTATCCACACATGTACTAAGTTTCTGGTTAATACAACTCTAGCATGAATAATATACATTTATCATCATATAAGGAAATATAAATAACAACTTTATTATTGCCTCTAGGGCATACTTCCTTCAGTCATTGCAGGATAGTAAGGCAAACGTATTAGGGATGCCCAGTCCCGAAATGAAAAATGAATTTACTTTATGTTGTCAAATAATAAATTCCTTGGAAAGTGTTGGTATGGAGGGCAACCATGGATACGGCTAGCCATGGAAAGTGAAAGTATATTTTAAAAAGGAATAAACTTTATTTTCTGTTTGGGAACCGCCTATGATATATCTAGCATCAAAAGTGTTGGGAACTCCAAGTCGTTTTCGTTGGTGGGATAGATACACCTCCCAAAATGTTTTTATCTCTATGTTTTTCGCTTTGAGCTCTGGCACCGCTACAAATCCCTACTTCCCTCTGTGAAGGGCCTTTCTTTTACTTTATGCAACTTTTATTTTGAATTTGAGTCTCCATCTTCTCTTACAAAAGCACCAACTAGGAGGCAATATGATCGTACTTCAGTATTGGGTGTAGCTAATATGCGAGTGTGTTTCATGAATGGATCAATGGTTGAGCATGATGGGCTAGGGATAACTTATTTTAGCGTTGATATTTTGAAAGACATGGTTGCTCGTTGATATGCTTGAGTATTTAAATTATCATATCAAAACTAGACTATTGCTTTGAATCACATAAAATTCCAAATGTCCATGCAATAAAGAAAAGAATAGGATATGACACGTTAGGCAACATTCCACATCAAAAATTCTGTTTTTATCACTTACCTTCTCGAGGACAAGTAGGAGTTAAGCTTGGGGATGTTGGTACGTCTCCAACGTATCTATAATTTTTGATTGTTCCATGTTGTTATATTATCAATCTTGGATGTTTTATAATCATTTTATAGTCATTTTATATCTTTTTTGGTACTAACCTATTGACATAGTGTCAAGTGCTAGTTGCTGTTTTTTTTGCATGTTTTATACATCGCAGGAAATCAATATCAGACGAAGTCCAATGATAACCCACAACTATAGGGGATCGCAACAGTTTTCGCGGGTAGAGTATTAAACCCAAATTTATTGATTCGACACAAGGGGAGCCAAAGAATATTCTCAAGTATTAGCAGCTGAGTTGTCAATTCAACCACACCTGGAATCTTAATATCTACAGCAAGGTATTTAGTAGCAAAGTAATATGATAGTAGTGGTAACGGTGGTAAAAGGTAACGGTAGCAAAAGTAATATTTTTGGTGTTTTATAGTGATGATAACAATAGCAACGAAAAAGTAAATAAGCGAAGAACAATATATGGAAAGCTCGTAGGCAATGGATCGGCGATGGAGAATTATGCCGGATGCGATGGATCATGTAATAGTCGTAACCTAGGGTGACACAGAACTAGCTCCAGTTCATCAATGTAATGTAGGCATGTATTCCGAATATAGTCATACGTGCTTATGGAAAATAACCTGCATGACATCTTTTGTCCTACCCTCCCGTGGCAGCGGGGTCCTTTTGGAAACTAAGGGATATTAAGTCCTCCTTTTAATAGAGTACCGAATCAAAGCATTAACACATAGTGAATACATGAACTCCTCAAATTATGGTCATCACCGGGAGTGGTCCCGACTATTGTCAGTTCGGGGTTGCCGGATCATAACACATAGTAGGTGACTATAGACTTGCAAGATAGGATCAGGAACTCTCATATATTGATGAAAACATAATAGGTTCAGATCTGAAATCATGGCACTCGGGCCCTAGTGACAAGCATTAAGCATGGCAAAGTCATAGCAACATCAATCTCAGAACATAGTGGATACTAGGGATCAAACCCTAACAAAACTAACTCGATCACATGATAAATCTCATCCAACCCATCACCATCCAGCAAGCCTATGATGGAATTACTCACACACGGCAATGAGCATCATGAAATTGGTGATGGAGAAAGGTTGATGATGACGATGGCGACGGATTCCCCTCTCCGAAGCCCCGAACGGACTCTAGATCAGCCCTCCCGAGAGAGTTTAGGGCTTGGCAGCAGCTCTGTATCATAAAACGCGATGAATCCTTCTCTCTGGGTTTTTTCTCCCCGAAAGTGAATATATGGAGTCAGGGTTGAGGTCGGTGGAGTGTCAGGGGGCCCACGAGGCAGGGGGCAGGCGCGCCCCCCACCCTCGTGGATACATGGAGGCCCCCCTGATGTGGATTTTTTTCTTCCAGTATTTTTTATATATTCCAAAATAATTCTTCATTGATTTTCAAGTCATTCCGAGAACTTTTATTTCAGCACAAAAAGAACACCATGGCAATTCTGCTGAAAACAGTGTTAGTCCGGGTTAGTTCCATTCAAATCATGCAAGTTAGAGTCCAAAAACAAGGGCAAAAATGTTTGGAAAAGTAGATACGACGGAGATGTATCAACTCCCCCAAGCTTAAACCTTTGCTTGTCCTCAAGCAATTCAGTTGATAAACTGAAAGTGTCGGGGATATACCCCGCGGTATGATCTGGCCGGAGTTATAACCCGGCTGGGACTTAGTAAACCGGCAGGTGTTAAGGCTGGTCGTAAACCGGTTGGTGTTAAGTCAGACGGTAAACCGACAGGTTGTTAAACCGGCTGACAGTTAAGACAGACAGGTAAAACAGGCAGTTAACCCAGACGGTAAACCGGCTGGTTGTTAAACTGGCTGACAGTTAAGACATGAGTTAAGTCAGATGATAACTCAGCAGACATTCTTAAATCGGTAGACCATCTTAAACCGGCACCAGTTAACTCCCAACAGACCATCTTAAACCGGCACCAGTTAACTCCCGGCAGGCAGTGGTAACTGGGTTGCTAGGAGTTATGAAGCCCAAGATGTTAAGAAGCCCATGAAGAGAAGTCATAATAGTTAAGTCTTAAGTCCGAGTTGGACTCTACATGTAACCCACCCCTTCAACTTATATAAGGAGGGGCAGGGCTCCCCAAAGAGGGACAAGGAAGAAGAAACAATCTTAAAGGGTTAGGGTTAACTCGGAGAGCCGGTTTACGTCTGCTTCCTCATGATCATAATGAGAGATAGCCTCAAACAACACGTAGGGTTATTACCAGATGATGTTTCCCGGGGCCCGAAGCTGTCTAAACCCTTGTCTTGCGTTGCATCTCTCGATTCCGCTCAACCCCTCTCGAGCTACCGCATAGATGCGTTGGCCTCACGACTAAGTCCTCATACTAGGACATCTGCCGTGACAAAACCACGACAGTTGGCGCCCACCGTGGGGCCTGCGCACGATGGTGTTGAGTTTTTGAAGGGATCTCTTTTAGGGATCGGGAAGCTCGTGATTTGGTTGGATGAGGAAAGGTCAGGACAAAACAATCCCTCAGGATAAACCGGCATGGGATAACTTTGGGCGAGACTGGCAAATTTGTTGCTTATGATCAAAATTGTGATGGAGCAAGCAGTATGAAGTTTTAGTCAATGAGATTAGGGTTGCATCGCGTGCAGCCGCCGCCCAAAAATCACCAAAACCGCCAGGAGTACGACATGTGGAGTCTAATCGGAGCCAATCCGGTTTATCGGTGCTACTAAACATACGACTGTCCAAATCCTGCAGAGACCAGAGGTCAAACTTGCGGAGTATGAGCAAGCGGAAGCTGCGGTCAAACCCAAGACGGTCCAGAGGGAGCGGCATGCTACACCAGATCGCAAGGATATCAACTAAGGGAGACCAAAAAATAAGTCATTGACTATGACGTGTGGAGGCACTAGTACATAGTATTAACCCGGCCTTTGTTTTTTACCATCAGATGGCACAAGGCGTATTACTGGTTGCAAAAGATAGCAGAATAAACCGATCTAAGCCGGGTTACTCAACTTGTTCAAAAAAGGGGATAGGCCCGGAGGCCACGACCCGGAAACAGATAAGGTAGCAATCCGGACTCCTCCGCCATCCGCGCCTCGAGGCCACGACCTGGACTTGCCTCTGGTCATCGCCTGTTAGCCAGCCCGCCGGCCACCGCGTCGAGTCGCCGGCCGCCGAGCCCTGCGAGCCGCTATCCGTTTCAACCTCCGTTGCCGGCGGGCTGCCTCTTCGTCCTCAAACCGGCTCTGTACCTCTTCTACCGCCTCAAGCCGTGGTCGGCGGTCAGTGCCGGGCTGCTTTGGACTCGCCTTACCTTCACCTCCATCGCCTTACTGCGCTGGATCACTACCGTCATGCTCGATGCTGTGATATAAGCCGTTCCGGCGCCGAGTCACTGCGCTTCTCCCACAAGTCACCGATGCCCGCTGTTGCGTCTGCTATTGAGCTGCTGTTGGGCGGTCGCGGGTCTACCAAGTCACCGCCGTTGTGCCGCCATTGAGGCCTCAACCCACCGTCGTTGACCCGCCGTGGCTGGCCCGCGAGCCGCTGCACCTCGCTATGGCCTCGGAGCGACGCACCCCTCGTCTTGGCCATGAACCGCCGCGCCCTGTGAACCGGACAGTCGTCGCGCCCTTCTCCATCAAGTGGATTTCATGGCCGCCGGGTCGTCCCCGCGCAACCTCACCTCGACTTCGTCAACTCACCGGCAACCCCCTGTCGGTCGCAGAGCCGCCGCTACGGGCCTGCCCTCACCACAAACCGCTGTTGCGGCCAGCTCCGAGTTGCGCCGATGTTGAGTCGTCGGCCCTGCGTCACTGAACCGTCATCACCGGCACGCCGAGCCGCTGCTGCGGCCTGCCTTGACCTCGCTCCTCCAAACCGTCCCAGGCCTCTGCATCTCCAAGCCGCAGAACCACCGGATTTCATTGACTTTACTTCACCCCACCGGTCTGTGACGTACTAAGCCGCCTCCGAGCCGCCGCGCCTCCATTCCGAATCACCAGACCAGTTGCCGCATTAAGTTGCTGCCTTGCTGGTTTCGCCGATGCGCCAAACTACCCTGGCCTTGCGCCACCTCCGCTGTGGCCGCGCTTTGAACCACCTTTGCCACCCGCCTTGAGCCGCCCCGTCGCTGCTGGCTTGGCCGACTCGTCTTCGCAGTAGCTCGCCCTGCTACCCTTTAAAACGGCCCGCGTTGCCGAGCCGCGGAGATATGTTATGAGGAAAAGGATGGGGCGAAAATATATAATAGAACACCTGCAGCCAGGTTCTCACTATCTAGCGATCCATTTTACGCTTCGCGATTCATGCAAACACATTTCTTTTTTTTTGTTTCTCTCACATAAAACATGTTTTGAAGTTCAAACCTTTGCAGCGTGGCAAAGCTTTCTATCTAGAATCTAGGATAAATGTTTCAGATTTTTTGGTCAATCATTTTTGTATATTTATTTTTGACCAAAAAATCTGAAACATTTATCCTAGATTCTAGATAGAAAGCTTTGCCACGCTGCAAAGGTTTGAACTTCAAAACATGTTTTATGCGAGAGAAACAAAAAAGAGAAAATTTCAGATAGAAAGTTAGTTGTGTTGCACAGATCTTAAAGCAATATTGGACAGTTAGAATAGCAGGGCCCGGGTGTAGATGTTCTAAAAATCCACGTCCAAGGATGGGGACTGCCAAACGAGGTTGTTTCGGAAACTTCATATAGGATTGGCTGCAGGAGGAAGACCATTGCTGGATTGTGTCCATGAATAAGAACCCGGCATTAGAAGCCAGTAAAACGGCCATGTCTCAGTTCCAGGGGCAAGAACACTAGGCCAACACGGATAACGTGGTCCGCTGGACGCCACCCCCGGAGGGTACAGTGATATTAAACACAGAGATCTGTGGAAGAGGCCAGAGCGACAGCAACTCTGGCGGGTTTGATAGCAACATTTACAGTTTTTAGATGACATAAAAGCTCTGCTCCTAGTGTTCAGTTCCGTCCAAGTATCGTCAGTTAGAGGAGCTGGTTATTCCAGAGAGAGAGAGAGAGAGAGAGAGAGAGAGAGAGAGAGAAGGGGAAACGCATGCAGGCGCATGCACATCCACAGAGAGAGGGACGGGACAGAGAACCTGTGTGCATGCAAAAAGGTGGGGCAGGAGAACGTGGGCACAAGGAGACAGTGGCTCTAAGCTGATTATTGCAACTACCCGACGCTTCTTCCGTAGCAATCCAGGAAATACTACTCCATGAGGTTGTCAGACGCGTCCGGAGATTTAAAAGATCAGACAAAGTTAACGTCCAACTATATCATCCACTGTCAGTGCCCGCATTTGTCTGACAAGTAACTAGGTGCTATCTTTTCTATAAATCTTATCAGTATATATTACATTGTTTGAAAAACAATTATTATGGTATGTGATATTTTTATTTCACAGGACCATTATTTATTACAAAGGTGTGGCAAAGGGGCATAAGCCAATATTGTTTTTGTACTAGTGCTTGTCCGTGCCATACTGCTGGACGGATACGTGAGCAAGTCACCGTCCCCGCTACATCAACATACGCTACTGACTCATCGTCCGTGCCTACAGCCGACTCGCCCGCCTTTATCGGGGTGATCATCAACTCCGCGGTGGATATTTACTGGCCTGGCATATCAGGTGAAATCCATCCACTATATTTTTTTATTGCTTTCTTTAAAAGAGCAATTACTCCGGCTTGCAAAGTTATCTAATGCAGGACCCTAAACCGCCATAGTGGTGCAAATTTAAAGGCCGTCAAAAAATTTCCGGCTTAAAAAGAAAGATTCCGGTTTAAAATCCGGTTCAAGGTAAAGCTGTCTCCCACAAAGCTTTGAAGCTCTCAATATCCGGTTTAAGAATTTACGGTTCAAAAAGAATAATCTCTCGCAAGTTCAAGTTCTCAGGAAAAATTAAAGGGACCAAAGAGAGTCTGTTGCAAAAGCACAGCTCAAACATAGGTGCCCCTTGAGCACAACTCATAGTATCATTTGGGGGCTTGGTCGTATTCGAACCATAGCTACACCTCTTGATTCCGGCTATCAAGCCAATATTATCATAAGAGCACAGCTCTGGTTATTTCGGTAATCCGGCTATCAAGCCAATATTATCATAAGGGGCCAAAGAGAGTCTGCTACATAGCACAACTCAAACATGGGTATCCCTTGAGCACAGCTCACAATATCACTTGGGGGCTATGTTCGAACCATAGTCACACCTCTTGATAGGCTTAAGGCCACCAGGGAAATCACTTGGGGGCTCTGGTCGTATCCGAACCTTTGCTTATAGCCTCTTGATCAGCATAAGGGCACCAGGAAATCACTTGGGGGCTTGGTCGTATTCGAACCATAGCTACACCTCTTGATAGGCATAAGTCCACCAGGGAAATCACTTGGGGACTATGGGTTCGAACCATAGTTGCACCTCTTGATAGGCATAAGGGCACTAGGGAAATCACTTGGGGGCTTGGTCGTATTCGAACCATAGCTACACCTCTTGATCAGCGCAATGCCACAATTATAACTACATGGGGGCTCTGGTCGTATCCGAACCATAGCTTAAAACCCTCTTGATCATATATATACATCATCATATATTGCATCATACGTTGCATCATCATTACATCATCATAGCATGTATCACATGTGCATGGATATACCGGTTTATATGGCAGGAATCGGTTTTCAAACCAGGTTATATTATTCAAAATCTTTAATAGCCAACACGGCTGGATTTTATTATGGTTATCAATAACCACTATTATGATTAATGTTTTCAAAGTCGCTTTAGCGCAATGGCTATGATATTATTAATGGATATGATTTATTCTACAATTTGAAGGAATAGTCCTGAGTCATTGCAGGCTTACGACCAGGCTCTTAGGGGCTACATTATTCAAGTCAGGATTACATCAAACACACAAGTCTCATGTCGCTGCAAGCATGCACCATGACACTTGGGGGTAATGCAAAGTCATTGTTTGCTCACTTACTGAAGACCCGACTCATCACATCGTAATGAGTCGGCCCATGGGGGCTACCAATTGCTCCTGTCAACAAATCAAGGTACACAAATTTTCATCTATTATTGAAGGATCCACTGCTCAGTTGGTAAAGCGCAAAGCTCTCAACCTTGTGGACGTGGGTTCAAGCCCCATGATGGGGGTTACATCGTATAATGTTATTCTCAATGAAGTATATATAAAGTCCCAGCTCAATATTATCTTACTGAGCCGGCCCTTGGGGGCTACACGTTGCTGTTCAAGTCTACATGATCATATCTATAAAGTCCCTGCTCCTTATTGCATAATGACCCGGCCCTTGGGGGCTACACTGGTTGAAGTTTTTATAAGCATAAGGCAATTTCAAGTCCCATGTTGCTGCAAGCATGACACTTGGGGGCTACATATGTGGAATACTCAGTTCTGACTGGTGATTGAGATGAACAACCTGGATTTCTTCAAACTTGTGACATTCATATTGAAGCAAGTCTTAAGCTGTTGCTATGCTACCTTCTTAAGACTTGGGGGCTACAAGTGATAGACATATAAGAGGTACATTTTCAAGCTTGATGTTAACTACAATTATGACCCGGTGCCATCAATATTGGTAAACTAGCAATGATAAACCGACAAAGTTCTACATTCTTAAACCGGCAAGTTCTACATTCTTAAACCGGCTGAAGATCAAATGAGTATTTCAAAGGACAATATTTTTGTTAAGCATTGGGAGCTGAAGTCAAAGGAGTTATTCTTCACAATATTTCTCTATGACAAACCAATGTCAGCAAATTGATTATGAAGCTGGCCTATTGACTCGGATTTCATAGAAGAAGGAAGTGACAAGGACTTAAGGATGATCACAATCAGTTTAACATGGATAAATCCAAATTAAATTGGGGGCTAATGTCGGGGATATAACCCGTGGTATGATCTGGCCGGAGTTATAACCCGGCTAGGACTTAGTAAACCGGCAGGTGTTAAGGCAGGTGGTAAACCGGTTGGTGTTAAGTCAAGCGGTAAACCGGCAAGTTGTTAAACCGTCTAACAGTTAAGACAAACAGGTAAAACAGGCAGTTAACCCAGACGGTAAACCGGTTGACAGTTAAGACAGGAGTTAAGTCAGATGATAACTCAGCAGACATTCTTAAACCGGTAGACCATCTTAAACCGACACCAGTTAACTCCTGGCAGACCATCTTAAACCGGCACCAGTTAACTCCCGGCAGGCAGTGGTAACTAGGTTGCTAGGAGTTATGAAGCTCAAGATGTTAAGAAGCCCATGAAGAGAAGTCACAATAGTTGAGTCTTAAGTCCGAGTTGGACTCTACATGTAACCCGGCCCTTCAACTTATATAAGGAGGGGCAGGGCTCCCGAAAGAGGGACAATGAAGAAGAAACAATCTTAAAGGGTTAGGGTTAACTCGGAGAGCCGGTTTACGGTGGCTTCCTCATGATCATAATGAGAGATAGCCTCAAACAGCACGTAGGGTTATTACCGGATGATGTTTCCCGGGGCCCGAAGCTGTCTAAACCCTTGTCTTGCGTTGCGTCTCTCGATTCCGCTCAACCCCTCTCAAGCTACCGCATAGATGCGTTGGCCTCATGACCAAGTCCTCACACTAGGACATCTACCGTGACATAACCATGACAGAAAGTGATAAAGAAAAACTTTTACAAACTCTGTTTGCTCTTGTTGTTGTAAATATGTAAAGCCACCATTCAAGTTTTCAGCAAATATTATGAACTAACCATATTCACAATAACAGTTAGGTCTCATGTTTACTCATATCAATGTCATAATCAACTAGCGAGCAATAATAATAAATCTTGGATGACAACACTTTCTCAAAACAATCATGATATGATATAACAAGATGGTATCTCGCTAGCCCTTTCTGAGACCGCAAAACATAAATGCAGAGCACCTTTAAAGATCAAGGACTGACTAGACATTGTAATTCATGGTAAAAGAGATCCAGTCAAGTCATACTCAGTGTAAACTAACAGTAATGGATGCAAATGACAGCGGTGCTCTCCAACTAGTGTTTTTTAATAAGAGGATGATGGCTCAACATAAAAGTAGATGGATAGGCCCTTCGCAGAGGGAAGCAGGGATTTGTAGAGGTGCCAGAGCTCGGTTTTGAAATAGATATGAATAATATTTTGAGCGGTATACTTTCGTTGTCAACATAACAACCGAGAGATCTCGATATCTTCCATGCTACACACATTATAGGAGGTTTCCAAACATAATGGTAAAGTTTATACTCCCCCTCCACCAACAAGCATCAATCCATGGCTTGCTCGAAACAACGAGTGCCTCCAACTAACAAGAGTCCCGGGGGAGTTTTGTTTGCAGTTATTTTGATTTGATTTGCACAAAGCATGGGGCTGGGCATCCCGGTGACCAGCCATTTCTCGTGAGTGAGGAGCGGAGTCCACTCCTCTCGAGAATAACCCACCTAGCATGGAAGATACAGACAACCCTAGTTGATACATGAGCTATTCGAGCATACAAAACAGAATGTTTATTTGAAGGTTTAGAGTTTGGCACATACAAGTTTACTTGGAACGACAGGTAGACACCGTATATAGGTAGATATGGTGGACTCATATGGAACAACTTTGGGGTTTAAGGAATTGGATGCACAAGCAGTATTCCCACTTAGTACAAGTGAAGGCTAGAAAAAGACTGGGAAGCGACCAACTAGAGAGTGACAACAATCATGAACATGCATTAAAAGTAATCAACATTGAATGCAAGCATGAGTAGGATATGATGCACCATGAACATAAATATCGTAGAGGCTATGTTGATTTTGTTTCAACTACATGCGTGAACATGTGCCACGTCAAGCCACTCGAATTGTTCAAAATAGGATACCACCCTTTCATACCACATCACAACCATTTTAATAGCATGTTGGCACGCAAGGTAAACCATTATAAACTCCTAGCTAATTAAGCATGGCATAAGCAATTATAATCTCCAATTGTCATTGCAAACATGTTTATTCATAATAGGCTGAATCAGGAATGATTGAGGGAGTCCTGGACTAAGGGGTCCTCGGGCGTCCGGCCTATTATCCTTTGGGCCGGACTGATGGGCTGTGAAGACATGAAGGCCGAAGACTGCATCGTGTCCGGATTGGACTCTACTTAGCATGGAAGGCAAGCTTAGCGAACGAAGATTCCTTCTTATATAACCGACTCCATGTAAACCCTAGATCCCCCCGGTGTCTATATAAACCGAAGGGGGTAGTCCGGAAAGGACATCATATATACTCATTACCATACCCACATAGGCTAGACTTCTAGGGTTTAGCCATTACGATCTCGTGGTAGATCCACTCTTGTAACACTCATATTCATCAATATCAATCAAGCAGGACGTAGGGTTTTACCTCCATATAGAGGGCCCTAACCTCGGTAAACATCGTGTCCCCCGTCTCCTGTTACCATCGATCCTAGACACACAGTTCGGGACCCCCTACCCGAGATCCGCTGGTTTTGACACCGACATTGGTGCTTTCATTAAGAGTTCCATTGTGTCGTCGATGAAAGGCTCGATGTCTCGCCTTGTCAATAAAGACAATATTGCCGCAGGGTTAGTTTTGGCCTCGGGCCAAACTCTCCGGCTGGGAGACTTTACTATGATCGCCCGTTCGGCCGCAGGGCCGACGATGACCTCTCGGGCCATCGAAAATCCCCTTCGCATCAGCTCCGAGCACTCCAGGAAGATGGATCCAGTTGAGTTTTCGTCATTAAACGAGCTCCTAGATCGCATTGCTGCTTTGGGAATCGCCACAGATTATGATCAGATCGGGCCTAAAACCAATCAGGGAGAAACCGAAATCCCACCGGTCACCCACCAGATCGCGACAGTCCTGGAGCAGGACGACGAGTCTTCTTCTATATCGAAGACGGACTATGTTCGGGCCGCCGTTCATAAAGAGCCGGATACTCACCCGCGAAAAGACGCAACCAGCCCTCCAAACATAGCATCGGACGGCGGCTCCAAACAATCAGAAGATATTCCTGAACCCGGACTGTCTAGTCCGGGAGGTCGTCGGACTCCGGACAACTGGTTAGGTCGGGGTTTGGATTTAATTCCACCCACCCACCCGGACATAGAGGCTCTCATGAGCATAAAGCAGCAATCTCAGGAGAAGGTCCACCACTTTTGGGCCAGATTCCTCCTTGTCAAGAACAAGGTAAAAGATTGTCGTGACGAGGACGCAATATCAGCGTTCTGCAAAAACTGTGCGGACGAAGGAATCCTCAACACCATCAATCGACGCCGCATACTCAAATTTGCTGACTTAGCAACAATCGTACAAAAATACTGCGTGATGGAAAGCGCATGGGAAACTCGGTAGCTCGCTGGGAACCACCAGCCCCAACCCAACTTCCCCTACAGGCGAAAAGGGCGTACCCTCGAGGCACGCCCAGTCCAACAGTCAGAAAACACAAAGCCACTATACGGCACGGCACCGTTCTAGAAGGGTGGCTCGACAACCCATGCAAAATACATACAACAACAGATATCGTAGCAACCCACAGCCTTAGAGCATGTTGGATACTATGACAGGTAGCCAAGAGCGGCGAGGACATCCTTATCAAGGACACCCCAGAACAACACCCCCCAGAAGACAACGACCCAAGAGTATTGACAGTCTTCAAGACATTCGCTTCAAATAACAAGCACAAATGGGCACTTCGCGAGCTCAATGAAGTCTACCAAATTGCTCTAATAAACCCATGGAACAACACGGCAATAACATTCAATGAAGATGATGAACCAAAGTACAGAGCAGCACGAGCACCAGCCGCGTTAGTCCTCAGCCCCATCATGGATGGGTTTCGACTCACCAAGGTCCTCATGGACCGCGGCAGCCGATTAAATCTCATTTACAAGGACACACTCCATAAAATGGAAATAGACAGGAGCCGCATCAAACAAAGTAACACAACCTTCCGGGGAATTATTCCTAGTCGGGAGGCACGATGCGCGGGCAAAATCACACTTGACATGGTATTCGGATCGCCGGAGAACTATCGGTCCGAAGAAATAACCTTCCAAGTGACCCCTTTCAGCTATACCTCACTACGGATATATGAAGCTCAAAATGCCCAGACCAAACGGTATAATCACTCTCGTCAGTGATCCAGACATCACACTCCGCGCTAAAAACAAAACCGCATCCCTGGCCCTGGAGGTGCTATCCGAAGCCCTCGCGGTCGAAGAATTAACCGCACTACTCTCCACAGTGGACAAGGACGATGTGATCCTCGACAAACGCTCCAAATCCACCTCGTTTAAACCGGTAGAAGAAATAATCAAATTCCAGGTCCACCTAATGGACCCCAAGAAGACGGCATCCATCGGAGCTCAACTAAACCCAACAGTTGATGCCGCACTGCGAGAATTCTTGCGCAAAAACTGGGACATATTTGCCTGGCACCCTTCGGATATGCCAGGGATCCCACGCAAGCTGGCCGAACATAGCCTCAATATATTAAAGGGGTTTAAACCAGTTAGGCAAGCACTGCGGCGCTTTTGCGAACCCAAGCGACAAGCCATGGGGGAGGAGCTGGCCAAACTCATCGAGGCCGGATTCATTTGAGAAATCAAACATACGGACTGGCTGGCAAACCTAGTGATGGTACCAAAGAAGGACAAATCCTGGCGCCCGTGCGTCGATTTCAAAGACCTCAACAAAGCCTTCCCTGAGGATCCCTTCCCCTCCCCCGCATTGATCAAATCATTGACGCCACCGCAGGACACGACTCACTGTGTTTCCTCGACGCATACTCCGGATACCATCAAATCAAAATGAAGGAATCCGATCAAGCTGCAATAGCATTTATTACCCCATATGGGCCATTCTACTTCAATACCATGCCCTTCGGGCTCAAGAACGGCGGTGTCACATATCAACGCATGATTCAAACATGCCTGGAGAAACAGATGGGAAAAACAGTAGAGGCTTACGTTGATGACGTTGTCATCAAAACCAGGCACGTGGAAACACCAATAGACGACTTACGTCTTACATTCTATAACCTCAAGGCGTATGACATTAGGCTCAACTCAGAAAAGTGTGTCTTCGGCGTCCCCGCTGGAAAACTGCTAGGCTTTATCGTTTCCAATAGAGGAATCGAAGCAAACCTAGCCAAAATCTGAGCTTTGTCACAATTTGCTAAGCCAATAGACCTTAAGCAAGTTCAAAAACTTGCAGGTTGCGTGGCAGCTCTAAGCCGCTTTATCTCCAGATTAGGAGAAAAGGCACTACCTCTCTATCGCCTTCTACGGTGAACCGACCACTTCGAGTGGACGGACGCGGCAACAACCAGATTGGAAGAAATCAAAACCCTTCTTGCGAGCAATCCAATCCTGGCTGCACCAAACTCTGTCGAACCGATGTTATTATACATATTGGCAACACATCAGGTGGTGAGCGCTGTACTCGTTCTTGAACGAGAACAGGACGGACATAAATTCCCGCTTTAGAAGCCAGTATACTACGTATCTACTGTCCTTACAACATGCAAATCTCGGTACCCTCATTATTAAAAATTAGCATACGCGGTCTTCATGGCATCCCGGAAGCTCCATCACTACTTCTAGGAGTATTCGATCACGGTGGCCTCCGAAGTGCCACTCAACGACATTATAAATAACCGCGATGCTACGGGCCGGATAGCCAAATGGGCCATTGAGCTCCTTCCATTTGACATTACATACAAACCATGTCGAGCTATCAAATCCCAAGTACTGGTCGACTTCATCGCCGAATGGACAGAGGCCGAACTCCCTAAAGAGTATGGCACATACTCCAATTGGGTCATGCACTTCGACGGTTCCAAAATGTTGGCAGGGTTAGGAGCGGGTGTCGTCTTAACATCCCCTACCAGAGACATCGTCTAGTACGTTCTCCAAATACTATACACAGACTCCAATAATGCAGCTGAATACGAGGGCTTATTGCATGGTCTCCGAATGGCTGTCTCCATGGGCATACAACGCCTAGAAGTGCACAAGGGACTCAAACCTTGCAATATCTCAAATAAATGGAGATTTCGACGCTAAAGATTCGAAGATGGCAGCGTATCGTAACACAGTCATAAAAATGTCGGCCCGGTTCGAGGGGCTCGAGTTCCATCATGTGGCTCGAGAAAGTAATCAAGCGGCGGATATTCTTTCTCGTATTAGCGCTAAGCGCGACCCCGTCCCACCTAATATCTTCCTGGAAAGGCTCTTTAAGCCATCCGTGGTGTGGCAGGGGGAAAACGGCAACGCTAGTCCGGACCCAAACATAACCCCAGATCCCGGAAACATCGACATAACACCATCGGCGCATCTCATCATGGCAGTCATTGCCCTATGGACTGAGCCCTTCTCGGCCTACCTTAATAGGAAGGAGCTTCCCGAGGACCAGAATGAGGCCCGCTGCATTGTCCGGTGCTCAAAGGCCTACAAGGCTCATGATGGAGAGCTCTACAAAAAAAGCGCCACCGGAGTCCTCCAACGATGTATATCCGAGGAAGAGGGGTGACAACTCTTGGCTGAAATTCACGTCGGACTCGGCGGGCACCACGCCGCAGCTCAGGCCCTTGTTAGCAAGGCTTTCTGTAAAGGGTTTTATTGGCCGACGGCCCAAGCGGATGCACAGGACCTTGTCCAACATTGCGTCGGATGCCAACTCTTTGCCAATCAAAGCCATATGCCCCCCACTACCCTACAAACAATCCCCATCACTTGGCCTTTCGCCGTCTGGGGACTTGACATGGTTGGACCCCTTAAAGGGGAAGCCATAAGAAAAAATATCTGCTAGTTATGGTGGACAAATTCACTAAGTGGATAGAGGCTAAACCAGTCAAAATGGCCGAGTCCGGCCCGGTGATAGACTTAATATCCGATGTTGTTCACCGTTATGGTGTCCCACACAGCATCATCACTGACAACGGCTCCAATTTCACAGCCGACGAGGTAAAAACCTGGTGTACTAATCTGGGCATTAAACTAGATTACGCCTCTGTCTACCACCCACAACCAACAGTCAAGTCGAATGCGCCAACGGTCTTATTATGAGCGGCATCAAACCCAGACTAGTGCGGTCTTTAAAAGAATCAGACAAGCACTGGGTTGACGAGCTCGACTCCGTACTCTGGGGGCTACGGACGATGCCCAACCGTACTACCGGGTACACACCTTTCTTCATGGTGTATGGTGCAGAGGCCGTATTGCCGTGCGATATTATTCACGACTCACCTAGAGTGCGTATGTATGAGGAGAGAGAAGCCGAGCTCAATCGGCAGGACAGCCTAGATGCCCTGGAGGAGGAACGCGATGCCGCAAAAGCCCGCTCAGCAGTTTACCAACAGCAGGCTCGAAGATATCAAAGCAGAGAAGTACGGGCCAAGACTTACAACGTTGGCAAACTCGTTCTACGGCTCCTGGAGAATAAAAAGGACAAACTCAAGCCCAAATGGGAGGGTCCCTTCATAATCTACGAAGTTCTCACCGGAGGAGCATACCATCTTCATGATGCATCAGACAATCGCCTCGAGCCGAACCCCTGGAACATGGCCAGATTCTGGAGATTCTACGCCTAGCACTAAACCCCTTGTTCGTCTCCTCCTCCCCTATAGTTTCCATTGTTTTTTTCTCTTCTCCGAGTACTTTCTTCTTTCTCGCTTTAACGCTTTAGTGCGGCTAGACCGCACACCATTGGCACATACATCTTTAAACATGTACGCCACTTGTACCCGGGGGCTTCTCGGACAGAAGTTCTTGTCATTCCTTGAGCATCAAGCTCCTCACATATGAGTTTTCCATATGTACCTTTTCTTCGCCACTATATGCATCGATATGACTTAAGTTTTGGCCAAGCTGGGTTGCCTAGCTCCTGTGCTTATGACCTACGTTCCCGTTAGTTCGGCTAGGGCATAAAGGGAGCACCTCTGTGATTGTTACTGTCGAGTCATCCGGATGTGTACCTCAGACTGGGTGAGGCCGAGAGCTTGTGTTCTTAAGGGAATATTTGGTTAGTGAATTAAAGATGTTTTTTAAACTCACTCCATTGTGCACCCCCAGAACTTATACGAACTGTGGTGCTCGCATCACAATCCCAACATGTACATTAAATGCATGCACACCCAGGGAAAGGAACCCTTAACGGAACTATTCCCTCTGGAAGATGTTTCTTACGATATCCATGTAATATAGCATAGCTAGCCGGATACAACTTGTCTGTTCAAGCAACTATGACCCCTACGCCTAGTTTTCCAAGCATACCCCGGCCTATTCGGACGTGACGGTATTCGGAAACACTCCGCACCTTAGAGTCCGGAGGTTGAAGCGAAAAGGTCTGCCATGACAAATGATATACAATCAGCTAAATGAGGAAAGTACACAGTCACTTGGACTCGAGCACCTCTTCCTCTAGACCTTCCAATAGGCAGTCTAACTTACAATCCTGTTGAGAATATTTGGCGGCCACCTCTACTTGGTCATATACTATACTAATGGGAATTTCTTCCCCATTCGGACCTACCGGCCCGACACGAGCCATGTGATTAGGATCCAGCTTGGTATAGCGCGTCTTCACCATGGCCCAGGCGTCTCGCGCACCCTCTCGGCAGGAAGATATCTTCCACAGCCGGATACGCCACCGCGCTCCCTTGAACAGCTCTACCAGCTTCTCCATGCTTCCTGGAGGGGAGTCGGATGGCCATAAAGCCTTGACTACACTCCGCATAGCCTGCCGAGCTTGCTCGTGCAACTGCGACAGCTCCTGCAGAAGATCATTTGATGATCCGAACACTTCCTCTTCGGGGTGGTTCGTCAATAAACCTGCAATTACAGCTATATTAGCTACCGCTACCTCCAAACTGTTGTAAGATAAAAGTGGCCACATAGTGAATATGCCGCCTCGGAGCTTCTTGTTCTCCTTCACAGAGTCGGCTAGATGCGCTCGCACGTCTTTCAGTTCTTCGCCTAGGTTGATGTTCCAATCCTGGAGTTTCTTTTTCTCCTCAACGACCTTTGTCAATACACGCTCGCCCGTTGCTAGCAGCTTTTTGGCTCCGTGTACTTCACTTCGAGCGGCGTCCAACTGCTCTTTTACTTGGTCTAAACGACCCAACACAAAAATTAGAACCTAGATTCACACTATCGGTGTAGCCTTATGAATTTTCGATGGAGGAAAATATTACCTGGAGATGCTTTGTATTTCTCCAGTTCGGCGTTAGCAGCAAGCAGCTGGCATTGACACTTTTCTAGTTCCTGAGCCAGCTGGGTATTCTTCTCCATAAGAACCTGGTTGTACATTGATCCTTAAATCAGTTGATTCAACTCCTTTAAGTCTCGGGGGCTACTGGCATATGGTTGTCATAGTCAGACAAAGTGAATTTACCTGCACATCTTTCAGATGTCGCTTTGTGGCCTTGCTAATCCCATCTCGAGCAGCCCAGATGTACGCATTGGCTCGACTCTTCCAAAAAGCCAGGATCTTGTAGAATGGCCCGGCGGTGCCGACGATTCATAGCACTCTCCACCTCCGAGTTGGTGACAGATACATCGTCCGAATCCTCGGCTGGAGGACAGTCCGGCGTCGCCCCTGCATCAGCCCCCATCTTCACGGCGGGATTTGAATCCTGGATGTGGGAAGTACGGCCGCTCGGACCCCCGGATACAGTCCGACGCGCCTTTCCTCCTGACAAATGGAAAACGGGAAGGTCACGGTTGGACGTGACTGCTCAGGGGTAGGTTGGCGAATTCATACCTCTTCGAGGAAGGCGCGGCCGTGTTTTCATTTGATTTCCACTTGGAAGGATTGTCCGGCGCAGGAGCCGATCTCTTCGAAGCCGCCGAACGTCTCCCATGTGAAGCACGATACGGTGTGATGGGTAAGATGGAGTAAGAGCACTCTTTTCGAGAAGGCGATTTCTTAATTATTTACCCGAGAAGCAGGAAGAAGGCCGGGATAGTCTGCGGTAATGGCCACTTCTGTGACATCGTAGCTGGTCTGGTAGAACACTCCCTCCGCAAGCACCACAAATATATCCGTGTCCTCTTCGAACCCGGGATCTAGCTCCCGGTTGTGGTCCTCCGGCTGTGGGGCAGGACTATAAAATCCCTTGGTGACCTTTCGCCAGTGCTGTCATAAGCAAATGAGCTAGAAGTTTATCGAAAGCAATTTGGAGATGGAAGAAGTAAAAAACGGAGGGGTCGGGCCTTACCCAGCTGGGAGGGTTATACATAGAGTACCCGTCTCTAGATTTGATGCGGAGAAATTCCTTTTCCTCCCCTTTGAACAGTTCGACTAATATTTTAGCCAAAGCGGCAGGGGTATCCGGACCTTTCCGGCCACATCGAGAAGCGTCGTCCTCCCCATTATAGTGCCACATGGGAAGCCCTCTGTATTGAAGCGGTTGAACCCCTCGCGCTATGGAAATCGCCATAACATCAATTACTATGAGTCTGGATTGAGTGAGCTCTCTTATCCTGCTCATCAGCTGACGAACCTCCGCGCCGTCTTCCTCTTCAAGACTCTGGGGATGCCAACTGTGGTGTTTCTTCAGTGGGGCGCGAGTAAATTCAGGAAGACCCTTTTGAATCGGGTCGGGAAGCGCAATGTCCTCTATATAAAACAATTCGGAGGGCCATTCGTCAGGTGCCTTCCTTGGTGTGCCAGATGGATATCCGGTATCGGTGACGCGCCACACTTCGGCTCTGCCCACTTTAAATATTGACCCTTTGTGATTGCGCGGGACAAGACAAAACAGCTTCCTCCACAACTCGAAGTGAGCCTCGACGCCCAGGAAAAGTTCACATAAAGCAACGTAACCCGCAATGTGCAGAATAGAGGCCGGATGAAGTTGTGCAGCTAGAGGCCGTAATATTCCATAAGCCCTCGGAGGAACGGATGGATTGGAAATCTGACGCCTCTTAGCAGGTAGGGGACAAAACACACTCGCTCCCCTCGGATGGATTGGGGAAGTCCTCTTCCTGAGTCCCCTCATTGAAGGAAGCTAGCCCCGATCGAACAGGTACTAGATCTGCATGGGGAAGGAATCCCTGCGTTTGCAACTTTGTCAAACGGCTATGATACATGGAAGACCTCTCCCACTCGCCTTTCTCTGGGCCGGGACGAGGAGAGGAGTTGGGAGCATTACCCATGCCAGAATGGTTTCTCCTAAAGCAGTCTCTGGGGATTTCTTCTGTGTAGCGCTGAATGGATCTGGGGTCCAATATCTTTAAATAGGCGCCCTTCCTCGCATCAACGGGGTGTTATTCGCAAAAATACCCTGACTTTACACATTCACTCGGCACGTGGAGGACAAAGACTATTCAACACGCGGAAGCCAAGGAGGTGACATTGGATCAATGGCCAAATACATACTTGGAGATCGTCGAAGGGAGAACCCGCCTTGCAATGCCGAAGACAGTATGTGTGCCGAGCACCTCGTTATTGATGACTGGTTCAGGGGCTACCAAGGTAGTCCTAGACTAAGGGGTCCTCGGGCGTCCGGCCTATTATCCTTTGGGCCAGACTGATGGGCTGTGAAGACATGAAGGCCGAAGACTGCATCATGTCCGGATTGGACTCTACTTAGCGTGGAAGGCAAGCTTAGCGATCGAAGATTCCTCCTTATGTAACCGACTCCATGTAAACCCTAGATGCCCCCGGTGTCTATATAAACCGAAGGGGGTAGTCCAGAAAGGACATCATATATACTCATTACCATACCCACATAAGCTAGACTTCTAGGATTTAGCGATTATGATCTCGTGGTAGATCCACTCTTGTAACACTCATATTCATCAATATCAATCAAGCAGGACGTGGGGTTTTACCTCCATAGAGAGGGCCCTAACCTGGGTAAACATCGTGTCCCCCGTCTCCTATTACCATCGATCCTAGATGCATAGTTCGGGACCCCCTACCCGAGATTCGCCGGTTTTGACACCGACAACGATGAACTAATCATATTTACAAAAACAAGAGAGGTCGAGTTCATACCGGCTTTTCTCATCTCAATAAGTTCATCATATAATCATCATTATTGCCTTTCACTTGCACGACCGAATAGTGTGGATAATAATAATAGTGCACATGCATTGGACTAAGCTGGAATCTGCAAGCATTCAATTCAAGAAATAATACAAGGTAATATGGGCTCTTTGTTAGATCAACAATAATGCATATAAGAGCCACTTTAACATTTTCATTATGGTCTTCTCCTCTCAACCCCCAAAGAACAAGAAAAGAAATAAAACTATTTACACGGGAAAGCTCCCAACAAGCAAAAGAAGAACGAGAAATCTTTTTGGGTTTTCTTTTTAATTACTACTACTACAGAATGAAAAGTAAACTAAATAAAAGCTACAACCATTTTTTTTGTTTTTCTTAAGGTTTATCAAACACACAAGAATAAAGCATAAGAAGGGAATTAAACTAGCATGGATGATAAAGTGAAAAAGTATGAGCACCGACAACTAGCATGAGTGTGTGAACATGAATGTAATGCCGGTGGGAAATACATACTCCCCCAAGCTTAGGCTTTTGGCCTAAGTTGGTCTATGGCCACGGCTGGCCTGGCGGATATCCAATCAAAGTAATAGTTTGGGTCGTACTGAGAAGAATCCCCCTGGTGCCACTGATTCATGATCTCTTCCGGATTCCACTGATAAACAGACTGCCGGTGAGGATCAAATTGTTGTTCAGGCTTTGGCTCTGTAGCTGGTGTGGGGTTTTGGTAGGCGTGAATGGCCTCCGACGGAACAAGGTACTTCCCTATAGATAAGTCAAACAAAGAAGGAGCAGGCAAACTAATAGTCTCAGGGTGATTTTTTTATCAAATATCAGCTTGTACTTAAGCATCTTTTCCTTATTCTTAACGATAAAATCATGTGCTACCATACTCTTATAGTCTAGAAAAACAAGACACAGCAACTTCTCTTCCTTCTCATAATGCCTAATAGGTATGTTAAAGTGTGCAGCGAGGCGTGAGGCGAAGATGCCTCCAAGTACGGGGCCTTTAGTACGGTTAAGATTTAACCGCTTTGCAACAATAGCGCCCATACTAAATGTGTCATCATGGAACAAGGCATGGCACAAAATAAAAATATCAGGGGCACTAAGGTTGCCACAGTTTCCGCGACCAATTAAGCATCTACTAGCAAATAGTGCGAAGTAACGTAAAACAGGAAAATGTATGCTAGTAATTCTTGCATCGGAAACTTTCCTCGTTTCCCCTACAACAATTGTATCAATAAACCCTTCCACATCGTCACGATGTGGTTCCTCTATGCTGCCCTCAAAAGGTATCAAACAAACCCAACAAAAATCACAAAGTGACATCTCCTTATGCTCATCATATAAATAAAATTCCACCGTAGGTGGTGAGCTCCTAGCATGGAAATGAAATTTTTGCACAATGATATTGGTGAGTAAGAGATACTGTTCGCGTTGGTCGTGGAGGAAGGTTGTGAGGCCTGCATTCTCAGCCAATTCATAGAAATCATCATAAATCCCGGCTGCTCTCAAGAAATCATCACAAGGCCATTCACTCGGTCGAACCTCCATGGTGCGAGGGAGATTATACTTGGGCTTCTTGTTCTCTTCACTTTGTTTATCCTTCGAGCTTCGGCTCGATGAGCCCCTCAAAAATCTCTTCATCTTTTTCTGAAAATTTCTGAAATTTTTAGTAACTTCAAAACAAAAATGAACCAAACTCAACAAAATTGATAGCAACTAGTCCTACAAGTGCCTAGAGGCAATATCATGCATTAAAACTACTTTTGACCATATAAATTTGACATGAAAGCTCAAGAATAGGGTCACCTAAGCAGCAAAAATATGCAATGAATAAAGCACTAGAACAAAAACTAATTCGACCATTGGAGGAGTCACATACCAAAGAACAATCCCCCAAAGCAGTTTTGTGAATGGAGCTTCGAGCAAGGAGATCGAAAATGGCAGCAAGATGAGCTTGGGCTCGGGTTTGAGCTGGCTAGTGATGTTTTTATGAGGAATAAGGAGTGTGTGGTAGCTGGAATAAGTGGAGGGGAGCCACCATGGGCCCACGAGGCAGGGGCCCAGGGGGGTAGGGCGCGCCCTCCACCCTCGTGGCCAGGTGCTTTCTCCCTTGCTGCGTTCCCAGTGCCAGATATTCTCAAATATTCCAGAAATAATCATATTTAATTTTCAGGGCATTTGGAGAACTTTTATTTTTGGGGTATTTTTATTGCATTAATAATTCAGAAAACAGATATAAAAATACTATTTTTTGCTTTATTTAATATAAATAATAGAAAGTAAAAAGAGGGTACAGAGAGTTGTGTTATCTAAATTCATCCATCTCATGCTCATCAAAAGGAATCCACTAACAAGGTTGATCAGGTCTTGTTAACAAACTCATTTCGAATAACATGGAACCGGAGAATTTTCAAATAATACTAGGTTACCTCAATGGGGATATGCATGTCCCCAACAATAAGAATATCATATTTCTTCTTGACAGTAGGAAGAGGAAATTCAAAACCTCCAAGAGTAATACTTGAAAATTTTCCAATAGAATTGATATTGTGGACTTGAGGTTGTTTCCTCGGAAAGTGTACCGTATGCTCATTACCATTAACATGGAAAGTGACATTGCCTTTGGTGCAATCAATAACAGCCCCTGCAGTATTCAAAAAGGGTCTTCCAAGAATAATAGACATACTATCGTCCTCGGGAATATCAAGAATAACAAAGTCCGTTAAAATGGTAACGTTTGCAACCACAACAGGCATATCCTCACAAATACCGACGGGTATAGCAGTTGATTTATCAGCCATTTGCAAAGATATTTTAGTAGGTGTCAACTTATTCAAATCAAGTCTACGATATAAAGAGAGAGGCATAACACTAACACCGGCTCCAAGATCTCATAAAGCAGTTTTAACATAGTTTCTTTTAATGGAGCATGGTATAGTTGGTACTCCTGGATCTCCAAGTTTCTTTGGTATTCCACCCTTAAAAGTATAATTAGCAAGCATGGTGGAAATTTCAGCTTCCGGTATTGTCGGTGTCAAAACCGGCGGATCTCGGGTAGGGGGTCCCGAACTGTGCGTCCAAGGCAGATGGTAATAGGAGGCAGGGGACACGATATTTTACCCAGGTTCGGGCCCTCTTGATGGAGGTAAAACCCTACGTCCTGCTTGATTATTCTTGATAATATCAGTAGTACAAGAGTAGATCTACCACAAGACCAGAGAGGCTAAACCCTAGAAGCTAGCCTATGGTATGATTGTATATTGTCCTACGGACTAAAACCCTCCGGTTTATATAGACACCGGAGGGGGCTAGGATTACACAAGGTCGGTTACAAAGGAGGAGATATACATATCCGTATTGCCTAGCTTGCCTTCCACACCAAGGAGAGTCCCATCCGGACACGGGATGAAGTCTTCAATCTCGTATCTTCATAGTCCAACAGTCTGACCAAAGGATATAGTCCGGTTGTACGGAGACCCCCTAATCCAGGACCCCCTCAGTAGCCCCCGAACCAGGCTTCAATGACGTCAAGTACGACACGCAGTATTGTCTTCGGCATTGCAAGGCGGGTTCTTCTCCAAATTTCGAATGTTTGTTAAGCAGTGTCCGGCCCCATAAATGTTGGACCTCTTGGCTTCTGCGCCCAATAAGGGCTATCTTCCATGCGTCGAATGAATACGAGGAGCCAGGGCATTTTTACATTCGCCCCCTAGCCAAATAAATAAATTGTCTATTAAAGGGATGGGGATTCTTAGATCCAATCCATACCATCCTCCCCCAGCGAGAATCCATCGGAGCGCGCTTTGGAAAAATCCACTCCAGCATGGCCGACAACCGCAGCTCCTCCTCCCGCCCCCGTAGCCCTAAGCCCAGTTATTGGGAGAGGTGTTTTGTACCGCACAGTCAATTAGTCGAACTGCAGACTAAGGGATTTCTCCCTCCAGCGTATATGGTTCCCGTCCGAGCCGGGCTCGCCACCTATAATGGCAGGGAGCAAGCGGAGAGCTTCCCCAGTCCCTCTACAGGGGAGCGGGTATGCCTTGTTCCTTACTTATTAAGGGGACTCGGATTTCCAATTCATCCGTTCCTCCGCGAGCTCCTGGAGTTTTACGGCCTCCAACTGCATAATTTCACCCCTGCTTCCATATTACACATCGCCGGCTATGTTGCCCTCTGCGAGTTATTCCTAGGCTGCGAGGCTCATTTTGAGCTGTGGAAAAGGTTATTTTGCCTCGTCCCCCGCACATAGGAGGGGTCACTTTATCAAGTGGGCGGAGCCGAAATATGGCGCATCGCCAAAACCGGATACCTGTCCGGTACTTTGAAGAAGATGTCCGAGGACCGGCCTTTGGAATGGTTTTATATGGAGGACGTCCCCCTTCCAGACCCTGTTCGGCGGGGTCTTCCTGAGTTCAACAATGCTCCTCTGATGAAACGCCGAAGCTGGCGCCCACGGAGCCCCCAGGAGGAAGACAACGGAGAAGTCCTTTACCTGATGAACCGGATTAAAGCGCTGGCTCAATCAGGATTGACAGTAATCGAGGTTATGTCAATTTGCATAATGCGGGGAGTGCAGCCACTTCAATATCGAGGGAACCCCCTATGGTGTTTTAACGGGGAAGACGATGCCACCCGTTGCGGGCGTAAGGGTCTGGACAACGCTGCTGCTTTAGCAAAAATCCTATCCGAGCTGTTCAAGGGAGAGTAAGAGGAGTTCATCCGCATCAAGCCACGGGATGGATTCTCCATGTACAACCCTCCAAACTGGGTGAGTTATATCTCCTTACTCCCATTCTTCCCACATTCTTTGTCGTAGGCACTCACCTTGCCATTTTACGGCAGGAACTGCGAAAAGCCATAAGGGAGGTCAACAGCCCATCCCCACAACCAGAGGACCCTGACCGGGCCCTCGGTCCCGGACTCGAAGAAGATCCGGACATATTCGTGGAGCTGATAGACCGACAGTTCTATCAATTGAGCTGTGATGATGCCATGGTGGCCATTACGGCCGACTATCCCGGACTGCTCCCTACGTCTCTCATAAGAAAAACCAAAATCCCAACTCCAAAAACTAGGATCCTCTTTTAGATACTTCACCTACCATATACATATGGTGTTTTACAGGGAAGGCATTCGGGACGCCATGCCGAACCCGCAGGAACTCGCCAACAAGAGGCACCGAGGCCGGGTAGGTCAAAAAGGAAGGAGGTCAGGACGGAGACACTGACGCAGAGGTATGACAAAAACCCCGCTCTGTGGTTGTCGTCTTTCTCAAAATGTAATGACGTCCATGTTTCTTTAACAGAAAAAACGCTCGCCAGAATATGTCCGGTGAGGCTGCCGATCATGCTTCCACTAGTCGGGCTCCAAGACCGGACATAAAGGCGGAAGCCGACATGGGGCGGACGCCGGATACTCCCCCTACAGAGGATGCTGATAGACTATCCGCTACAAATTCAGAAGTGGAGAGCGCCATGAATCATAGGCGTCGCTGGGCCATACTCCGTGACGCTTGCTTCTCACCAGAGGCATTTGATGCCTTCAATTCTGGAGACTCGTACCTCTGTGCTGCTCAAAATGGTCTAGCCAGAGCCACGGACCAGTATGTAAGGGATGTACGGGTAAGCGAATCTGACGATTATGTGTATCAGTAGCCCCTGAGACTTGAAACAGTTAGCAGAACTGATTTAAGGATCATCTATTGTGCAGGTTCTTACAGAGAAGAATACTCGACTGTCACAGAAGTTGGAGGAATGCAAGACCCAACTTCGGGCCGCCGTTGCCACATTGAAGGAACCTAAAAAGTCCCCAGTTGGTAACATTTGTTTCAAAGAATGATGGGTACCATATAGCGTGCGGCGTGGCTGCAGATCTAACAATAGATGTTGTAGATGAATCCAGAGAGAATCCGGAGGACCAGCATGTCGTACGGCAGCTAAAGGCTGGCGAACGCGTGCTGACTGAGGTCAGGCGGGAGAAAAACAATCTCCAAGATGCCAATACCAAGTTGAGCGTGCAACTAAAAGATGTTCGAGCCCAGCTTGCGGACTCCGAGAAGGAGAATAAGCGGCTTCGACGCGGCATTTTCAGTAAGTGCTTGAACGAACCCTTAAAAGGGGGCGGCGGAGAAGCCGACTAAAAGAGTTATGTCTGCAGGTATGCTGACAGGTCGTCCCGCGGAGGAGATGCTCGGGTCTGCGGGTGATCTTCTACCCGAGCTTTCACAACTGCACGAACAAGTTCGGCAGGTGATGCAAGGTATTGCCCAGGCCTTGTGGCCATCCGTCTCCCTGCCAGAAGGCATTGGACAGCTTGCGGAAAAGCTCAAGGGAGCACGGCAACGCTTCCGATTATGGAAGATATCGGCCTGCTGTCAAGGTGCCAGGGAAGCCTGGACCATGGTGAAGACGCGGTATACCAAGGCTGACCCAAACCACATGGCCGAGGTCGGACCTGTGGGGCCCGATGGAAAATAGATCCCCGTTATCTTAGTGTATGGGCAAGTAGAATTAGCGGCAAAGTATTCCCAACAGGATTGTAGGCTAGACAGCCTGTTGGATGGTATAGAAGAGGAATTTAGTCAGTCTACATGACTATGTAATTAAAGTGACATGTATAATGCCATCTAGCCGGATTGTAAATCATTTGTCATGGCGGACCTTTTCGCTTCAACCTCGGGACCCGATAGTCCAGAGTGTGTCTGAATACCCGCTCAGTTATATAAGAACCGGGGTATGCGTGGAAACCAGGCGTAGGGGTCATTAGTGCTTGAACAGACAAGTACCCAACTAGTTATGTTATATTACATGGGTAGTAAGAAACATCTTCCAGGGAGAATAGTTCCGTTAAGGGTTTCTTTCCCTGGGTACGCATGCCCTAAAGTGCATGTCCAGACTGCGAGAGGAGACGTAGGCAAAAACATCCGGGGGCATATATGGAAAATGAATAAAAATCATCTTTTGTTCACCGACCTAATATTCCCTTAAGAACGCTAGCTTTCGGCTTCACCCAGTCTGAGGTACACATCCGGCTGAACCGGCAGTAACAATCGCAGAGGTGCTCCCCTTATGCCCTAGCCGAATTAACGGCAACGTAGGGCATAAATACAAGAGCCAGGCAACCCAACTTGGCCAAAACTTAAGTCATATCGATGCATATAATGGCAAAGAAAGGTACATGCGGAAGAATAACACATGTGCGGGGCATGAAGCCCAGATAAATAATTAAGCTTCTGTGTAAGAAGCCCCCAGGTATAATGAGCGCGATTAGCGCGTCTATAGTGTGCAAGCGAGGCACAAGTTGGCCCTTGAAGGCCTCGAGAAAGAATAAAAGAAAGAAAGAGAAAAAAGACAGATAATGTATGTGCAAAAAATGGACAGAGGAAGGAGATGAACATAGAGTCCGGCGCTATTCGTAGAATCTTTGGAGCCTGGCTGCGTTTCATGGGTTCGGCTCAAGTCGATTATTCGATGCATCCCGTAGACGGTACGCTCCACCGGTCAGAACTTGGTCAATAATGAAGGGACCTTCCCATTTGGGCTCGATCTTGGTCTTTTTCTTCTCCGACAGACATAGAACTAACTCACCAACGTTATAAGTTTTGGCCCGTACTTCTCTGCTTTGGTATCTGCAAGCCTGTTGCTGATAGAATGTGGAACGGGCTTTTGCCACGTCGCGCTCCTCCTCCAGGGTGTCCAGACTGTCCTGCCGATCGAGCTCGGCTTCTCTTTCTTCGTACATGCGCACTCAAGGTGAGTCATGAATTATGTCGCAGGGCAGAACTGCCTCTGTGCCGTACACCATAAAGAAGGTTGTATATCTGGTAGTACGATTCAGTGTGGTCCGCAGCCCCCAGAGTACGGAGTCGAGCTCCTCTACCCAGTGCGTGTCAGACTCCTTTAAGGACCGCACTAATCTAGGTTTGATGTCGCTCATGATAAGACCATTTGCTCACTCAACTTGGTCGTTGGTTTGTGGGTGATAGACGGAAGCATAATCGAGCTTGATGCCCATGTTGCTGCACCAGAGTTTTACCTCGTCGACCGTGAAGTTCGTGCCGTTGTCAGTGATGATGCTGTGGGGGACGCCATAACGGTGTACAACCCCGGATATGAAGTCTATCACCGGTCCGGATTCGGTTGTTTTAACAGGTTTGGCTTCTATCCATTTGGTGAATTTATCCACCATGAACAATAAGTACTTTTTCTTATGGGTTCCCCCTTTAAGGGGTCCAACCATGTCAAGCCCCCAGACCGCGAAGGGCCAGGTAATGGGGATTGTTTGGAGGGCGGTGGGTGGCATGTGGCTTTGGTTTGCAAAAAGCTGGCAACCGACGCAGCGTTGGACCAAGTCATGTGCGTCTGCCCGGGTCGTCGGCCAATAAAAACCTGTACGGAAGGCCTTGCTTACAAGGGCCCAGGCTGCGGCGTGGTGGCCACCGAGTCCGGCGTGAATTTCTGCCAAGAGCTTCCGCCCTTCCTCTTCGGAGATGCACCTTTGAAGGACTCCGGTAGTGCTTTTTTTATACAGCTCTCCCTCGTGGACCCTGTAGGCTTTGGATCGCCGCACTATGCAGCGTGCCTCATTTTGGTCCTCGGGAAGTTCCTGCCTAGTTAGGTAGGCCAGGAATGGTTCTGTCCACGGGGCGATGATGGCCATTATTACATGGGCTGAAGGTGTTATTTCGGTGGCAGAGCCTCCGATTATGTCAGAGTGTTCGGTATCGGGCATTTTGGCCGGGTCCGGACTATTGTTACCGGTGTCCCCTTCCCATACCACGGATGGCTTAAACAACCTCTCCAAAAAGATGTTGGGAGGGGGGATCGCATCGTGTTTTGTGCCGATGTGGACGAGGATATCCGCCGCCTGATTGTTTTCCCGAGCCACATGGTGAAATTCAAGCCCCTCGAACCGAGCTGGCATCTTTAGGACGGCGTTTCGATAGGCCGCCATCTTAGGATCCTTGGCATCAAAGTCTCCATTTATTTGGGATATTGCGAGGTTCGAATCCCCACGCACCTCCAGACGTTGAATGCCCATGGAAACAGCCATCCGAAGACCATGTAACAGGGCTTCGTATTCGACTGCGTTGTTGGAGCCTGTATATAGTATCTGCAGTATGTATTGAACTGTATCTTCGGTTGGGGACGTCAGGACGACGCCAGCCCCCAGACAAGCCAGCATTTTGGAGCTGTCGAAGTGCATGATCCAATTGGAGTATGTGTCGTACTCTTTAGGGAGTTCAGCTTCCGTCCATTCGGCGACAAAGTCGGCCAATACTTGCGATTTAATGGCTCGCCGAGGTTTGTATGTTATGTCGAACGGGAGGGGCTCAATGGCCCATTTGGCAATCCGGCCCGTGGCGTCGCGGTTGTTTATAATATCATTAAGTGGCACTTTCGAGGCTACTGTAATCGAACACTCTTGAAAGTAGTGTCGCAGCTTCTGGGATGCCATGAATACCGCATAGGCTATCTTTTGATAATGTGGGTACCGTGATTTGCATGGAGTGAGGACAGTGGATACATAATATATCGGCTTTTGAAGAGGGAATTTATGTCCGTCCGCTTCTCGTTCGACGACGAGCACTGCGCTTACAACCTGATGGGTTGCCGCAATGTACAACAGCATTGGTTCATCGATGTTTGGCACGGCCATGATTGGGTTGGTTGCCAGTATGGCTTTTATTTGTTCCAATCCAGATGTGGCAGCGTCCGTCCACTCGAAGTGTTCGGTGCGCCGAAGGAGGCGATAAAGGGGTAATGCCTTTTCTCCTAAGCGGGAGATAAATCGGCTTAGAGCCGCCACACATCCAGCTAATTTCTGGATTTTTTGAGGTCCATTGGGATAGCCAACTGTGACAGAGCCCGGATTTTGGTCGGAGCTTCAATTCCTCTACTGGAGACAATGAAGCCCAGGAGCTTTCCGGCTGGTACGCCGAAAACACATTTTTCTGGATTGAGCTTGATGTCGTATGTTCGGAGGTTGTCGAATGTGAGCCTCAAGTCATCTATTAGAGAGTCGACATGTTTGGTTTTGGACCACATCATCTACGTATGCCTCTATTGTTTTGCCGATCTGTTTCGCCAGACATGTCTGAATCATGCGCTGATATGTTGCGCCGGCATTTTGAGCCCAAAAGGCATTGTGTTGAAACAGAAGGGACCGTATGGTGTGATAAATGCCGTTGCGGCTTGGTCGGACTCCGCCATCTTGGTTTGGTGGTAGCCGGAGTATGCGTCGAGGAAACACAATGACTCGTGTCCTGCGGTAGCATCGATAATTTGATCAATGCGGGGGAGGGGGAAGGGATCCTTTGGGCAAGCCTTGTTGAGGTCCTTGAAATCGACACATAGGCGCCAGGATTTGTCCTTCTTTGGTACCATCACCAGGTTTACTAGCCAGTCTGTGTGTTTTATTTCTCTAATGAATCCGGCCTCCAATAACTTGGCTAGTTCCTCTCCCATAGCTTGTCTCTTAGGTTCAGAGAAACGCCAAAGAGTCTGCTTGACCGGCTTGAATCCCTTTAGAATATTGAGGCTGTGCTCGACCAGCCTGCGTGGGATTCCTGGCATGTCTGAGGGGTGCCAGGCGAATATGTACCAATTCTCGCGCAGGAACTCTCGTAGTGCGGCGTCCATGGCAGGGTTTAACTGTGCCCTGATGGAGGCTATTTTTGTAGGGTCTGTTGGGTGGACTTAGAATTTGACTATTTCATCCGCTGGTTTAAAAGAGGTGGACTTGGATCTCTTGTCAAGTATCACGTTGTCCATGTCCACTGTGGAGCGTAGCACAGTTAATTCCTCGGCCGAAAGGGCTTCGGATAATGCCTCGAGGGCCAATGCGGCTGTTTTGTTTTTGGCGCGGAGTGCTGTGTCCGGATCACTAGAGAGAGTGATGATTCCATTGGGCCCGGGCATTTTGAGCTTCATGTACCCATAATGGGGTATGGCTTGAAAGATCGTAAACGCCTCCCGTCCTAAAAGGGCGTGGTATCCACTACTGAAACGAGCCACTTGGAATGTAATTTCTTCGGACCTATAGTTCTCCGGCGTGCCGAATACCACATCTAGTCTGATTTTCCCAGCACAGCGTGCTTCCCTATTGGGGATGATTCCTCTGAAGGTTGTGCTG